>NC_089314.1:22726929-22951929 GCF_036669915.1 Pocillopora verrucosa
AACACCACTTTTTCCAAATGGACAACCAAAAAGCAGTGTTTTTTACAATGTTTTCGTTGTTTAAGCTGTTTTTCAGCTGCGGTGGCGAAAGAAAACCTACTTAAAACGCCGGCCATTGTTTCGCTCGCAAATTTTCAAATTTTGTTGCGACATCCAAGGCTCGCATTTGATTGGCTATCTGCGAGTTTCTTTGATTATTGACCAATCAGAATGTCTGATTTGTTTCTTTCTTTGCACTGAATTAACCCTCTTCTGCACTGAATTAACTCTCTTTTGCACTGAATTACCTGAAAACTGCATTTGTTATAACAAATCAAAACTGAGTAATTTTTCCATGTATATTATTAGGGCTAAAATCATACGCGTGATTTCAGACCAAAATTACACGACACGAGGTTCAATTACCACTTTATTACATCCATTTTGAAATCGCCCAAATACAGGACTTGGTCAGTTCAAACATTTTATTGATGCAGTACTGAGCCGGTCTGAAAATTCATTTATCTCTTGGGGGGAAAAAGTAAGAGTTTTGGAAACAAAAGTTGAAAAATTTGCCACATGATACTCTTTTCGTTTTTCTGCAATTTGATCGGTTACCTTAAACAAGCCTTGAAATCTGATTGGTCGTTTTGTTTTCAGTGTAGCCTCCTCATTGCCTGGGAAAAATATGCGATTTAAATCAAAACATAGTGCGATTCGTGGATAAATTACATCAATTAAAGCCAATCAGATTACATGGACCACCAGTGATTTCAAAATGGGTGTAATAAATCACATAAACTGCGGTGTTATACAAGGATTTCCGGCCCTGAGAAAAGCCGTAACAACTCACGTGAAAAAATATCGTATTTTTCCACTTGTGTTGATATAGCCAATCAGCTGCTTTTACGTCACTCGCCTTTGGCGCCACTCGGTCAGGTTGATAAATGAACGGCAAAGCCTTCACGACTCTCAATACAAGTTTTTTGTCGGAGTTTTCTCAAGTTATGGCGGCTAAAACACTAAAAAATCCGTATCGCTGGCAGACAATGAGGTTCAAACTTTCCTAGAAGGGAAGAAAACCAATATACTAACAGAAAAACCGAAAGTTGCGTATTCAGTGGCTTTGCTGTTAGCATTTCTCTCGTCTGAGAATGAAAATCGACAACTAGAAGATTTGCTACTAGCCGACTTTGGCCGTTTACCTGAAAGACTTCTTCTGTCGGTAAAAACAAATTCAATAAATGAGAATTTTGTAAATTGAAAATTACGACCATTGTTGTTTTGTAATCATGATTCAACGCATTTTTCCATCTTAAGAGTCAGCGCCAACGCACTATACGATTATTATTCGAGGATCGCCGATTCATTTATTTTCATTCATTAATAAAGTCGGATTTTCTTCCCAATAAAGGGCTATTGTGTTTATATGATAAACAAAATAATACATGGTTGCTTGTAGATATGGAATTTCTCTTCGAGTGTTCAACTCGACATCCCACTCGTTCGCTGCGCTCACTCGTGAGCTATCGTGTTAAACACTCGAAGAGAAATTCCATATCTATGCACCCATGTATTATTCTCTATTTCAACTGCGTTTGAAGAAACATTGAAGAGCACGAAAACGTTGTGCAATAAAATGGCTTTGTCTTTTTTATTGGAACTGAGCAGATTTCCCCCCTGTATTGACCTTTGATCAAGATGTAAAACAAACAAACCCGAAAATGAAATCAGAGTGTATTTACCATTTTCCTATAAAAGTTCAGGCGTCTAAATTAGATATAAAAAAAGATAATTACTCACATAGCATACTTGTAATTTCGCCGTATTGACCTGTTGTGTTAATTAAAAAAGACCGTGATTGTTTAATGAGGAGTAAGATCAAAGGTGCCCGAATTCCACGCTCCGATGTTCCACCACAGAGTTAGTAATCTCTTGTAGAGCTGGGTCATTTTAAAGTTCGTTAGTGATACGCCTCATGAATACAGCAAAGATCCGCAATGTCGGAGGTGTCATACAATTGAATAGAATAAAAAAAGTTGAGGAATGAACTAGAGTCATGAGAAAGATGTTACTTGTCTTGTGATGAGCGTAGGACAAAAGAAAAATCTGAGTTCCCCCGGCCATGAGGAATAAATTTCAGCCATGTTATTTAAGTTTGGGAAGAGGCGGGAGAATCTGAAGCCCTATAAGGATTTGAATCTTGGTCTGTTCTACTTTTACTGAGGGATGTTCTATCAGTTAAGCCGAGGAGAACTTGGCCCAAATACTTGGCCCATACACTTGGCCTATATACTTGGCCTTTATAGCGGAGCTCGCAGCGCACGCGAAGCGCTCGATCGTGCAGCGAAGCCCCATACTCAAAAAAATAGTGGTAACCCATCAAGCCGAGAAAATTTGATAGCATATGAGCAAGTGTATGTTTCAATCTACATTCAGATTGTCCTCTGTGAATGACACAAACGTGAGAATGAATTTTCTTGTCATTTTAAAATGCCAGAAGATCGCTACCTTTAATTACTTTTTATCGTTCCAACAAAGAATCTAATAAAATAGTTTTGGCAACCTATTTTAACAGTCTAAAAGCTGTTTAAACCATGACAATCATTTTCAAAAATAAGAGTTTTCCAAATTAGCATCATTATACAAAAGGGCGTCGGAATCAGTTTTGCAGAGATCGCTGAAACAAGGCAGACGTGAAGAATGTTCGCTTCTGTTGGTGTTATTGTATTGCTTTATAGCACAGGTAATGTGGATTTTTCACATTTTGCTTTTGCAGTTTTTACCATCACTCTAATTTGTGAACATTGATTTTAACCTTACATATATCTTGTTCCTCAGGGCTTCTTACCAGCGCTGAAGGTACGTAATTTAATTTCAGTAATTCAACTCCGAAAAAATATACAACGGCAAAGAGTTATAGGGTGATGCAAATTAATATTTGTTAGCCAAAATTTTTCTCCAAATGCCTACAATTGTCTTTCCCAGATCACTTTCAACACTCCACTTAAAAATTAAAGTGTTCTTATTTGAGATGCTTTTGTATCAGAATAACACCTAATTTTTTTAAGCGTGTATCATAGCTTTATCCCATCTTTTTCAGCAACCTGTGGAATTCGCTCGCAAACAAGAATCATCAGTGGTTATAATGCAGCCCCTAATTCATGGCCTTGGATGGTTCAAATTAATTATCTTGGCGGCCATCATTGTGGAGGTGCCCTAGTTAGCCCACAGTGGATCGTAACAGCGGCCCATTGCGTGGATCATGCGAAGAAACCTCAGAATTACAGGGATTTTCGGATAACTCTCGGTGAACACCGAAGGAGCACACGAGAGGGTTATGAACAAGTGTTCGATGTGGCGAATATCGTGGTACACCCACATTATAATAAGCCTTCGATTGTGAACAATGATATTGGTAAGGCCAAATAGATAAGTATTCAGTAATTCAAGGTTACTGATTGATAACTGTAGTAAGAGGCTGATACCATTGCAAGTCACGCTCTGAAAACGAACAAAGAACAATGAAATACAGTGTATGGGAATTGGACAAACGGGAAAGTGATAGATTGACTCGGTGTTTAGCAGCGTGCAATTACTGAAAGTAAGAACATTCAAGTGAAGAAATAGGAACTAAATGATTACGAAAAATAAACAAACGAGTTTTGGAGCAAGAGAACATTAATTGATTTTCTTTTGTTTTGGAGTAGATAACCCGATCCTTTTACACTAAGATCATCTTACAGTTTCGTCAGAGTATTTCCATGGAACTCTTCGAGCTCCATGAGAAACCAATAATCCTATCCCAGAACTAAAATTGCTTAAGTAAATAGACATCGGCGGAGTTAACATAAGATTTAGCGAAGGTCTTTCAAAGCTGTGAATTAGGAGAATCTTGTTTTAAGATTGAAACCCAGAAAATACCAGGTTAAACCGAATACCTCAACAAGGCTATCAATAACAATGAGATTTACATTGTTTCTATCTTTTCCGGCTCAATCAGCATTAATAAGACTGAACCGTCCCGCTGTACTGAATGAACAAGTCAGCTTGATCTGCCTTCCTAATCAAGGCTACAACATCCCGGCTAGAAAAAGATGCTATGCCACAGGTAATTATTTACAGGAGTGGAGCGAGTGGATTTTATTAATTTCTTTCAAGTGATTCCAATTGCAGTAATTCTTCATTATCAAAGAAAATGACGTTAAGAAAAAGTTCAGAATTGGATACTCTCAGTGTTGGTATCCTTATGGTCAAAGGCGAGAAAATAGAGCATTTTTAACCCCTTGCTGACAAACGCTTCCGACGTGTTATCCTGATTGACCAGCTCTTTCAATTCGTAAAGGAATGAAACATGGTTTTACAGCTTGTTCGGTATCTCTCCCCCCTCACCGTTTTCTCACAGCGAAATCGTTTCAAATAGAGAAGTGAAAGTTAATCACAAAAACTTCGTTCAACTCCTTAGAATAAACTGTGAGAAGAAAAGTCTTACTTTTGATTGGTAACCGTTGATCACCCCTTGTTATCATGATGTTAAAATTGAAAAGTACCTTTTATCAGAAGTGTTAAGGTCCTGGGACATTTTGAAAGCTGTTCCATTGTTTTTCTTGTTTGTGTGTTTGTTCACTCGAGGTTGGGGCTTGACAATTCCCGAGGACTGGTCCAGTCAAGCAGATATCCTCAAACAGGCCATGCTCCCTACAGTGAGCCAGTCAGAATGCGAGAGAGATAACAAAGACGCTGGTATCCCTGTGACAGACGCCATGTTCTGTACAGGTCATGGTGGCTCTAGTCCCATCAGCACATGCAACACTGACAGTGGTGGACCAATTGTATGTAAGGATTGGACCGGCAGGTGGTACCTACAGGGTGTGGTCAGTTGGGGTACAGGTGGTTGTCATCCGGGACATTACTCTGTCAATGCCAGAGTGAGCAAGTACAGAAACTGGATTGAAAGTTATACTATGGGCTAGGTTTGTAAAGTATTATTTTGGTCGCTGGCATCAGTAACACGTTCCTTTTTAAGATCAGTTGTAGTTCACACGAAGATATTCTTCTTTCCCAAACGTTCATTTTTCATGATATTAAGTGTGGATTCTGAAATCTGATCACCATCATTCTTAACGGAAACGAATCTTCAACTACATGTACCACAAAAATTTCCGTTACAACGCAAAAGCATTGACGAATTTACGCGTGCGGTAGGCATGCCAGTAACATGAATCACACCTCAGTGGTAGAGCATGCGTAAAAACTGTTGGAAGGGCATAGGTTTTACTCTTGGAAAGGGTTCTGGAAATGTCTCTACCAAGCAGGCCTATATCGCCAATGTAATATTGATAATCTAAAAAAGAAGAGTGAAGTGTGTGAAAGTGTGAGAGGTAAGAGTTATAGTTGACGACTTATCTAATGCTCCCTTATCTTCTTGTTAGATTTCCGGCTGAAGCTCGAAGAATTGAGTGATGCTGAGAATAAGAGAGCCAACTTCTTTGGTGTTGAAAAGGAAGATTGGTTTTTCCTTATAAATAAAATTGAAATACCAATTCTTGTGTTTGTGTTCTTTCTTGGGTTCTTTCTCCTGTTTTGTTTTTGTTTGTTTTTCTTGTTGCCTTGTATTTATACTCATGATATGGCAATTAGATAAAAATAATACAAATTGCGAGCCACTTTCAGCAAATTTGACAGATGTTCTATAGACATTATATTAATTACATCTACATAAAATACATAATTAGTTAATCTTGAGGCCAAGTGAAAGATCTTCTTCGGTTGATTAATAACCTGTTTTTGGCTTCAGTCAGTTGTGCACACGTTATTAACCTTCGACTCTATCACTCAATTAATCAGTCGTCAACCGATCCAAGAGGAAATTACGCTTGAAAAAATCAGTTTCTATTGACATTAATCATTTTGCCGATGATCCCATCGGCCGTGTAAAGAGAGATTTATCGTAATCTCGACTGTTGCTCAACTAAGTTTAACTGAAACAGATCAATCAGACAAATTTTCTACCTTATCCTAGATCTGAATGTTGAGGAAACAGCGAAGGCTTTCTTAGCTACGTTCCATATTGGAACGCACACAGACTCATATAAAATTGATGCCAGATTTTACTGCTACAGTTATTATCAGTGATAGTGTTCTCGTCGAACTGATTCTGGGGCAAATTTTCGTTGGAGTGGTATTCTAAACTCATTATCTGATTAAAGAAAAGCGCTGTTTTTAGACAAAATAGCATTGAAACGTTGGACTTCACTATCAGCTCACTGATACTGCAATTTTAGTTTCCTTTACCATTAGACCTTACACAAGGTTAATGTAGATTTAAAGCCTTCCTTGCCAATCAAATAAACAATTCTGGACACTGTTCGTTTAACAAAGATATGCAAGATTAGAGAAAATTGGAACCAGCCAGATGTTAAGGTTAAAAGCACTCTCGAGTTTTTTGACCTTACCTGCCTTGAGCGTAAACAAAATATGAAGTAATAGGCTTTGAGGACGTTCACTTTGTTTGCCTTTATCTGTTGCTCGACAATTTTAGGTGTTTTGTTTAAATTTTCTTTGAAGCGGCCAAGAAATAGTTTTGCTAAAACACGAACCAGGTAGATTTAGGGTACCAAAGGTTCTCCCGATGATAAATTCGTAATACACTGTGGTCTCTCGCCAACTTCAAATGGTAAGTAGCTTGTATTTGAAAAGGCTCCTTAAGATATTACAAAAAATTTTATTGTAAACCATGCTTTATGACCCTTTTTTCTTTGCAGTAAGGCTATCATGATGCGTCAACTGAAGATTATCTGTGCCATTACAATTTTTATTTTTGGTGAGTTTATCGAAAACGTTAATATCGAAAATAGATGGAATAATAATTTTTTTATTTCAACTTTCTTTAGCAATAATGATTTGAATTTTTTCAATGTCTTAAAGCAGCTTTCCCTCTTTATTTTTTAATTAATTTCGATCTTCGTTTTCCCATAACAGCTCAAGAAACGTTCACAAAGTCCCTAAGGAAGAAGCACAACAAAAAGGAGTCCATTCCGAAACAAAGATCACATTACTTGTTACTTATGGGAAGCCCCGTAGAGGATGTTCAACACCACAAGGGACTAGGGATGATCCTTTCCTCTAAGCAAGGCGAGCCAGAAAAGCATAAGGACGATCCAAATAAGGAAGACCTTCATCATTATAACAAACAAAAAGCAGGCCTTGCAGCAACTCTGCAATCGTCTTTGAAGGGATCCCCTTCTGATCGTGGATATAGCTACACCGAGGCACTGTTCACAGGAGCTCCTCTGTTAAACGGAGTCCCATTTACCGAATCGGGTAAGACCCAAACATCTCAAAGAGGGAGCAGCACTGAACATACAGGGAAAGTAAACAACAAGCCTGTCAATAGCTATGAGAGTCAAGCTTCTGCAAAGCTAAATGTCGATCAGAACGGCAATAGCGAAGGAGAAGGAAATGACCACGTGTTAAAAGAATATCACGCAGGACACGGCGTCTGGGGATTTGCTGCTCATGATATAGCAAAGGAGAGCCATCTATCTAGCGATAGGGGAAAGGGTGTTTATGCAAATGAGAAGGGCGAACAACATCAATTTCTGAAACCACGACCCTCTTTTGATGTGTTACCATCTAAAATAGATAATAAAGTCCCAGAACCCACAAAACACACAAAAATTGATCAAACGGTAGACACCTCTTCACAAATCGTAAAACTTGAGGGAAGTCCTTCCTCTGTCGACCGATCGTCTTCTAATCCAACGAAGAGTTACCAATATGAACGCGAACGACCTGGCAAAACGGGAGTGAATGATCACCCCGTGGAGCGAGTGCACCAAATCTTAGTGACAGGGGAGACCCAGGAGAATTTTCCGGCCGATGCTTTGAAAAGCAATCCATCTGTTGAGGAGATAACAGTGAACAACAAAATACCTGATAAAACCTATATCAAAGCGTATGATGAAGAATCACACCTGTTAGGGTCTAGTGTTTTGCACAACGGACGGCAAGGAAACCACGATGTAGAAGGACACCGCGGATATAACCCAAACGCAATTACTGGATCTTCTGAGTACTGGAGGACGCATGACAAACAAACAGAATATTCTTCGCAAAACACTCTTACGGAACCATCGCTGAGTGGTGTGGAGCGTCTCGAAAAGGAGACAGGTGCAGTTCCTTTAGAGGAATCAAGAAATGCTTTGTCAAACAGTTTCAAGATTAACGAAGGAATTTCTCAAGCTGAAAATACACCCCCACAACAACACCCAAGATATCATCAGCACAGTCACAATTATGGCCAGCACATTGCGTCTCACTTAAAAGATGGAAGTGAATCTGATAATAAAGAATATCACAATGCTTATAAGGTCAGAAAAACACCTTACTTAAAATCAAATGATTCCTTCACAATGCATATAGAGGGTTCAACATCAAGCCAAGGATCTCCTGGATTTGGAACCTTGGTTAATCAACTCCGGCCGCATAAGATAATCGAAAGCGCATTTGACGAAGAACTCACTCACAGGATAGTTATGGGGCCATCAGACGAGCAAACTGGCCAATCGCTTCTTAGGAAACCATCACCTGAAAAACAAACCAATGACATACCATTGCAGTCTGGTGAGCATGCTATATTTTCCAATGGAGACTCAGAGGAAGGCGAAACAACACCTTCCCTGCCATATCGTGAAGGACACAATCCAGCTTCTCAAAGTCAAGAAAACGAGAAATTACCAGAAGCCGAAAATCAACAGTCACCAACCTCCTCTGAGACTGTTACAGATAAATCACTTAACAATATCCAAAATGAAGAGGAATCACTACACGCCACACCAAATCGCCCGTTCTCAGGGATTGCAGTCGATCAAAGACCAAAACAAGATGAACCATTTACCAACGATGCAAGCTCACAAAAGGAGAAGGAGAGCACAGAAGAATCAAAGACTACTGCTAAACAGGAACCTGATGCTAACTATGGATCTAGTAAAATTTTGTACAGAGAAGGAGAGCAACCATTAGTTCAAAATGAAGACACAGAGACAATGCCACCAATTTCAAAGGGAGAGGAAAATCATGCGGCAATTAGTAATCTCGAGCATGAGATGCTATCAAAAGATCAAGGCCAGCCGTCCGCTGAGACATTGCCAACTGACATTAATGAGGCCGAAGCAACAAACCAAAAGGAAACATCGCATCACCAACTTTCAGGGAAAGCTGTGGACACGACCACTAATTATGAAAATACAGGCACTAATAGCGAAGAAACACAGCAAAAACCCGATGAACATACGGACACTTTACAAAGTGGTAGTGTTACACGTGATCCTGGTTCAAATAACAAACCTAACGACCACTCGTATAGGTCGCAACAAAGAATATCAAACGAACAGGAATACTACAAAGAAATTCATGGGCCTCCCCAACATGGTGGGGGTGTTCACCTGAAAAACTTTGGTCATATAGACTCAAGAGACCAGTCAGTCGAAGCATCTTCACCCACAGATGAAAAAAGTGATAATTTATCCCGTTATAGCCACCATGAGAACGTTGGGCATCAAGATAGATACACTGAAGAATCTTCAGCAAATCCAGTCCCTGATAAAGAATCCATTCAAGGAACGCAGCGATTGGAGTCCCCGCCAAGCGGTAACGAACGAGAACCTGGAGTGAATTCTGAAATAAGTGACAACTCAAATTTTTCAGAAAGCGTGCCTAACCGAGTTGAAACAAATGAAGACAACTCTCTTTCACCCACAAACATCGAAACACAAAAGCAAGAAACTTTTGGCAACAGTAATGCTGACTTTGCAAATGGACAAGCGCAGCAACCAGAAGAATCAATATCACCAGCTAGAGTAGAACTTTCAAAGGGCAGCTACACAGAAACCCTAACAGACCAACAGACATCACATCAGCCAGAACATGAAGAATCTTTCTCCCAAGGTTTCTCCGAACAGGAAGGAGAAAAAAGCACAAACCCTGTGGTTATAGGCTCTGAAAACGAGACTGTAGGTACTAATGGAGAAACTGACAGCTCCATAAACTCATTAGATCAAAATGCACTACATGATAAGCAATTTCAAATAAAAGTTGGGAACCCAGAGGAGGGTGGTGAGATTCCTAAGGCAGACCAATCTAAAGAAGTTGACGAGGGAAAAGTGCTGATGCCGTTTTATGGAGCTAAAACCCACAATCAGAGGACCTCTCATGAGATCCGAAACAACAAGTCGAAGGGAAGTGAACAGGAAAATGGGAATCAGAGGATAGTGTACTTCTTGAAAATGGCAAAAGGTATTCCACTTTTAAACAGTAGAAAAGTAGCCCACTATCCGGAAATAAATAGTGCTGGAAATAATGGACAGGCAGAACATTCTTCGAGCAAAGTAATGAAGGAAGACCATAGAATAGAGAGTACTCCAGAAACGGACGTTGATGCGAATGGAGGAAGAAGATATCCTTGGAGATGGCAAAGAAAGCCAAGCCGTCGCCCAAGTTCTCAAACATCTTGGGGACAGAGACCTTGGCCAGGTTCTAGGCAACGTCCCCAACCTGAATCGTACCCTAGCCCCCCCAGCCCCAGCCCCAGCCCACCGAGTGGAGGTGGCGGCGCCCTTGGTGGCAGCAGTGTTGATTCTAACGAGCCACAGCGTAAGCATTAACTTTAATTGTGACGTTGAGAAAATCGGATTAAAAAAACTTAATTAAAAACTGAAAGAGGGAAATTCTCTTAAGACAGCTTGAAATCTATGTCATATCTGGCTTGAGCAAGGATGAAAGCCGTCCAAACTTTGATTTTTGCAAATAATGATAAAGAGATAGTAGATGGGGAAGATGAAAAGAGACAAAAAACGGAGAATTTATTTGTAATTTCTATTCACAGCTGATTCAGAGTTTGAGCAAGAAGCGTTGAATACGCATAATAAATATCGAAAGGTACATGGAGTCGAAGAGATGACCTTGGATCGAGATCTCAGTAACCAAGCTAAGGCGTATGCCCAAAAAATTGCAAACATGGGTCAGCTGCTGCACTCATCTTCTGGAGAAAGAGGAAATGTGGGGGAGAACTTGGCCTACGCCTGTGCGTCAAACGGTACCCCGCTGACTGGAGAATCTGCGACCAAAATGTGGTAAGTGATCACACTGAAAGCACAACTATTGAAAGCTGGATTTTCAACTCGTGCGAGAGGTTATTTATTAATCGTTTTTGAGAGGGTAAGCTAAAGCTTAAATGGTACTGGTATCGTTTTGAAAGCCTTTTAAATGTATATGCTACAAGAGCAATGGTGATTGTTTTTAAGTCGAATGATACTCCCTTTAACGTGATAATTTGTTGTGTGCTGTACAGGTACGATGAAGTATGCAAACCTGGCTACAACTTTGTTTCGGGAGGATTCAGCTCTGGAACAGGTCACTTCACTCAGGTGGTATGGAAGGACAGCGTTAAGCTTGGAATCGGACAAGGAAAGGCCACTCAGAATGGAATGCAATGCATCTACGTGGTTGGTCGTTATGACATCGCGGGTAACATGATGGGAGAATTTCAGGATCAAGTGATGAGAGGAAACTTTAACGAAGGATATTGTAATAATGTATAAAAGTGGCCTCTAAGAGGTTTGAACAAGCAGGAGATTGGAAAAAGAACTGATTACACCGTGGAGGTTTAAATGGAATTCTTCTGCAGATTTTTTCCTTTCCTGCCCTAAGTATAAAACACTGACCAAAAACTTGAATGAGAAGTATCGTGGTAGGCATGGCGGTAGCTTGAAAGCGCTTTTCGAAATTTCGTTACTCATGATCCCCGCCATGTGCTTCATAAGCATAAAGCATGAAATTTAGATTTCTTTTCCTCTGAATAACAGATACGTGTTTCTCTGTTTGTTTTTATGCGTACTTTAAAGCACCGGCAATGAAACATTCATTTAGTTCTGAATATTCTACGAGTGTGTTAAGAGTCCTCTAAACGAGAAAAAGCTTAAAAATAAGAAATAGAGGAGTTATGTTTATAGATAAATAAACGATGATTTTGTTGAAAATCATTCAGTACCAAAGGTTGAAGTTTCCACTTTCTTCCTATTGTACTAAGCCAAGTGTTGACAGTTTGCGATAAAATTTCGCCATCATTGGCCTACACTCGTCACGTAAAATTTAATGGTTCGGTAGACCTGAACTCGATCTCATTCTTCAGCGTTTAAAATCAATTCTTACCGAAGATTGAACGGTCCACTACCCTCCTTTGTCTCCTCTTTCCTAATGGACCAGGTATGCTGTTAGTTCGGCACTGGTCTGTTACACTGCTTTGCTCTATGCTTGGCCTTCACTGTAGGTCTGCATTTGAATGTTGGCTACTGAAGGAAGAAACAAGTTACGATCAAGGATTTTAATCATTTAGTTATAATCAAGGAATAGGCAATGCGGATAGATCTATTCCTTTTTATCAAGTTAGTATAATGTTGAAAATTGTTATTTAGGATTTTTCTCTTTCAAAGTGCACACCGCACCCGATAAAATACAAATTTTTCTTTCTTTGACGAAAAAAGATCGCTTTCATACGTCAGTTAGTAACATTTAATGCATGCTTTTTAGCCTTATGAAATCTTATTTCCTGGTTTTCTAAATATTTTGGGTGTAGACATAACGAAAGCAAATAATCCCTTAAGTTCTTTCATTGTTATCTAATGACTTAATACTTTTAGAAACTTTCTGTTGAATTTTATTTGTTGTCAATGCGTTTTTATCACTCATTCCTGACACCTCGACCGGTACCGTCGGTAAAGTCATTAACCCTTTTACTCCCACGATTTCATCAAGAATTCTCCTTACTATCTGTCACAAAATTCTTATGATGTTAGTTTAGAGAATTTGGTATTGGATCAACTTGTATTCTCCTAATTAATATTTCTCTTCGTTGTCAATCACTTATCTGCTTGAAATTGTATGGATATTGTTGGTCACTCATGGGAGTTAAAGGGTTAAGGTAATTACATGAAGATCAGGGGACCAATGATTGTAAGATCCACTGGAGTAAGAAAAACAGGGTTATCACTAAGATATCAAATAGTTTGTTCTATTTGGGCGTCTCCGGTTTAAACCCCAAAAGCACACTCTTAAAAACGGTATAAAAGAGAACCGGTTTGTGCGCTGCAAGGTAAGTATCCAAAGACTTTTTGTTTGAACGATACTTTCTCCAACTAAACCCAAATTTCACGCACTAAATTAAGCTTGGATTCCATTTCATTTGGAATGGTTTTCGGGCCCACTTCTTGACCCAATCGAATCAAATCGATGGGGAGAAGCTCTCGCAGAGTTTGCTAAGAAATAAAGGTGAATTAGGAGGTGAGAAGGATTGAACGAGTGTTACATCAGATGCAACGGGGGAAATTTTAGTTTGGATAGCGACTTCCAGGCTGGAGTTACAAGAGTAAGGCTCATTTCTGCACAGCAGGTTTTATTTCAAATCTTAAAATTACCCCAAAGGAAAAAAAAAAGGAAAAATGGAGAAGAATTCATGCGTTGAAAAGTCCTTGACATACCAGCATTTCGGTGACCAGCACATGAGGTAATTTTTTTTCAGTCATGCTGTCAATAAGTATATTTCCCGGTCAATACATATTTTATGGTGCTGTTTCCACAGACGAGTAACTTTTGGAAGGAAATATTGGAAAAATACAGGGCAAAGGGAAACTGATCCGTCTTTTTTATCCGTGAATCTTAGTCTAAACAGGACGTTGTTCACTTTGTAACCAGGATAGGTTGGTAGCATCCTTCCTGCTTTCATTATTACGATATAACTATTTCCGATTTTTCATATTATTATTACGGAATCAAAAAATTATAAGTTCTTTGGGAATTTGGATTGTGGTTCGCTATTTCTCTCTCTCTTTTTGGCCTCAAAATTCAAGGAACCACTTCCTCTCGTGTGGCAATAGAAAGAGCTTCAAAATCTCAGCAATCGATCGCCAATCTAACCGAGATGATATCAAATCACTTGTATACTTTCTCTCCCAAGGTAGAACGAAATGAGCTGTTTGTGGTCCATAGCAACTATTATACTTTTGCAATGCGGTAAGTTTGCATCATTGCATTTAGTTTAACCGTAAATCGAAGCGAAATCATTTCCTTCCAGATCTTTTGTATCTTATAGATGAATAGAAGTGCCTTGCGTTGCACAAAAGCAATCCGAGAGTTTGGAAGAATACTCAAATACATAGGACAGATACTGAGTTACAGCCTCTTAAGCTTCACTAGGAGTTGATAGGAGTATTTTCGTACCCATATGAGTAATTAGTAAGGGTACGATACATAAATTATGGAATGAGGAGTGATTTGTGTCAAGTAATGCCTTAGAATTATTTTGGGGAGACGTAACTTTTCATCGTTTTTATTTTTTATTCTCAGTAATAAAAGTGTTCAGCGAACCTAACAAAGGACACCAGAATAACAACGCTTTGCATGGTGACAGACACACAGGACATCAAATGAATCTCCGCCACAGGACTCATGAAAGACACATTGCATTGAAACATACAGCAGCAGCTGGTGCGCAGAGAGAAACTGTCCCAAGTCCTGTCCAAGACTTTGTTCTCGTCAGTGGTAGTCCTCTGTTTCACGAGCGATCGCCCGCTAGTGATAGCAAAGCTAATGCCCCAACGGATTCTGTACAAGAAGCAAAAGATCAGAAAGTACCGCAGATGACTCGAGGGAACAAAACGGCTGCAAACCAGACACTCGCCAAGGCACAGGGACAAGAAACTCTAGCTAGCAAGCAAGAACCCAACGAGCAGCAAAAGCAAGAATCAGGCGGTCTAACTGGAACTGCCGAAAGAAATGGAAATAGCACTCAAGAATCAACAGAATCGTCTAAGCCTTCCCCAGAATTTGTCCAAGAATTGGCAAAAAAGATTAAAGAAAGTCTGAACATAGGGAAGGATGAAGGAAAGAAGGAAAATGGGACACAATCCAATACCCCAGCAATATCCCTTACATTAAAAACGCCTGGTAAAACTAATGCGTCAAGCGGAGTAGTGATTGGTTTAGAAAACAAACCAGCAGCTAATGCCGAGCAAGGAAAACCCGTTGGTGAGAATGCTTCCGTACAAGTTGTCAACATTTCGCCCAGTAGCCAGAGCACTGACCTTTCAAGTCCTGGTAATGACGGGAACAAAGGAAGCAAAACAACCACAACTACTGCTGCGGACGTGAAGCCTGAAGCACAAGATAAGAAACCAAGCAATGGAAATTTTCCTTTCAACGTGCCTGGAGTTCGAAATGCCGGAAATGGGACAGTTGGCAACAAAGGAGTGGATTCCAACAATCAAATAGCAGAGAAAGACAAGAAACTTGGGCTCAATGAAGGCCTTGGGCCCAACTGTCACTGGAAGACTATAAAGGGTGCCAATGGTGCTTTAGTCACATCAGTTGCATGTTCAGGGGAATTTCACAGACCTGAGGTTAGCAAAGGTGGCTCGGACGAGGCAGCTAAGAAGCCACAACCTGGCGATGCTTCTAAAGTTGGTCCCAAGGAAAGTTCCACTCAACAGCCTACAGCTGTCAATGCCTCCGTTTCTGAGACTGGCAAAAGCAACAAGGAGATACAAACGCAAAGTAAGTGCAAACGATATTTATTGCTCTATCAAGATATTTTTAACGGCGAGGCTCAATTTGTGAAAAATGTTACTCCCGTACCAGAGTTTCTCGCATACTAACATTTTTGGAAAAGTCTTCTCCAGTATAAACTGTCTATAGATCGGTAAATGTAAAATTTGAGCTAGCGCGAAAAGAGGAGAGTTAAAAAGCTTAAATATTTAAACCTTTACCTCTTTGGAGTGACCAAAAAATGAAATTCATTTCACAACATCAATGCATGACGCACAAAATCATGCACCAAGCAGAAAGTTCATGAGTGATAAAAATATTATGTAGGGGATATTGTTTAAATGACCATCATGATTATGATGATAAGGAATGTATGAAGAACAGTGTGGAGAGTCAATATTTAGATCTTGGGAGTGAAATGGTCGAAAAAAAAAACGGCTTTAAGCGATTAATGTTACCGTCACGTTATTAGGTGATGAGGAGTTTGAAATGGAAGCAGTTGGCACGACCAACGCGTTCCGTAAAATACACCGCGCCCTTCCGATTAAGCTCGACCCGAAGCTTAATCTGGAAGCAAAGAAGTATGCCGAAAAGATTGCCGGAATGGGCTCGCTTCAGCATGACTACGATGCCGTAAGACAAAGTGACGAAGGAGAGAATCTTGCAATGGGCTGTAAGGAGTATGGAGTCCCTCTAACCGCCAAGGAGGCCATAACAAACTGGTAAGGTCAATACTAGCCCTTTTTTATCGATGGCAGACTCATGTATATAGAGTACTTAACCAATGATGGACGAAGTTTTGACAAGTAAACATGGCCTGGTCACTTCAGAATAAGCAAAAGTTCAGAGAATTGTACTGAATCGCATTGATATCACTCACTACAAAAATCTTCCCCAGCTGACTCAGATAGTAAAGACATTCAAACGAAGTCAAGATGGCGATTTTTAAGACATATCCATACTACCATCAAATAATTAATCTTCGACATGTTTGAAGAAGCCTGAGGGAAAACAAGGTTTCTATCACGTTTAGTCCTTTTCCCTTCCAAGGAAAAAGTAAACAAGGCCAAGCCCGTAAAAAGTGTAACTTTTTCCCCAAAACATAATTTTATACTTACGAAAATGTCTTTGTTTGGCGATGGTAATTTACAAAGTAAAAATTGAGCAAGGCTAGATTTTAGCCACCCGATTCAGTGACATTTTCCTTTTCAAAGCATACGGATTACTTGGTGTTATCCAAGAAGAGTTTAAGTTGCCCTTTTAATAAAAGGAGATGTATAAAGGAAATGCTCCTCGCATGCCCTTATGTGACCTCAACATGTACTAGTAGTGAACCTGTATGCGTGTGCCTATGTGAGTTAATTCCTCAAGAAAGAGTTGTTTCTTTTTTCCCCATTTAGGTATAATGAGGTGTGCTCTTACGACTTTGACCGAGGAGAGTTCAGTATGTCTTCAGGTCATTTCACGCAGGTTGTCTGGGCTGATAGTCATGAATTCGGGATTGGAAAGGCAGCTGGGTACCAGAACGGAATGCCGTGCGTTTTCGTTGTGGGACGCTTCAAGCCCTCTGGAAATTACAAGGGAGAGTACAGGAGGAACGTCTTCAAAGGAACATTTGATCCAAGTTATTGCGATAAATTACGAGATAAAAAGCTTCTATAAGACACGTTGGTACCTAAAAGTTAAAGAAAAGTGCAGACACTATAATGTGTCTCATTTGAGAAAGAGCAACAGACTATTATAATGTTTTGAGATAACTCAAAGTAAAGTTAAAGTAAAGTAAGGTGAGAACCTCGTATATGAGGGCTGTCAAAGCCTCACAATGATGAAAAACCAGTAATAATGAACGAACTCTTTTATTCTGGTTTTCATTCATATTAAGACTAGGTGATAAAGTGTAAGTATGCTAATAAAGATATTTTCCGTTAACAGTCTGTACCAGCTAGCGAGTGAAGATTTTCATTAACAGTAGTTACTAGTTACAAATTGGTAATCAAGTCAGATTTGGAGAAATTAAAGATGTCGTTTTTGGTCTTATACGAGCTTCAGACAAAGAAGGAAATTTGAGTCCTTACGAGGAGATGAACTGCAGAACTATATATTCCGCACCAGGATGCTTTACTATCGAACAACAAAGGCTTTCTATGAAGAACTGGGCTGTTAATAACTAGGTTTATAGCGAGACCGTGAATACCGAAAATTTCTGCAACTCATTAGCCAATAAAATTAGTCTGGATTCGCTTGACATTTCAAAATAACACCTGATACATTCTGTAGACGTTCTGTTAATTTCTGACTGGCAGACATTTAGGCCATTAACAACCTAGCCTAGCCGCTAGGCATCTAGCCGCAGTTATCGATGGTGGCCGTCCACACTCGACCAAAAATGCCCGCAGTCTTAACTTTAAGTGGTAGACAGGGAAAGAAAATGAGCTTTCGAATCTGTATTTTACCATTATATCACTAAATGGAAAACATAAACTAGGGTAAATTTCATGTTGAAGATAAATTATCTTATACTTTTTTTTTAAAATTTCATTTGATTTCATTCTCTGGTTATTAAGAGGTTTAGTTTCATCATGATAATTTGAAAGATCTAGGCGTTAACGACAGATATAGAGAAAGAAAGACAGTTACAAGTTGACAGGTATCTCTGAACTGTTTGCGCAAGCAACGAACTGAAATTATCAGAGAAATGAAAAGTTAGCGACTACACAAGGAATAGACCACTTTTGTTCGCAAAGTTTTCCGAGCAGATTGATTAAAATCGCGATTTTTCATATGGTATCAAAAGAAAATTAAACAACGACAGCTGAAAGTCGAAGTCATACAATTGTTAATTGCCTGCATTTAAAATTAAGTTATAGCGAAGCCACGTTAATTTGACTATGTAAGCCAGTTATTTATATCATTTTATTTCAGCTTTACCTTTTTTTTTTACTTGACGATGTCTCTTTTAAATCTACATCGGTAAAGTACCTCCAAGAGTTCGTGAGTGATTTTACAAGTGGTATCTTATCGATTATTACAAGCGCAGTTGTTCAAAAAGAAAAAAAATGAAAATGCAGGAATTTAGAAGGATAAGAACAGACTGATGTATGTCAAGTTAAAAAGTGGAAGACTGGAATTCTCTCGAGTAACAGCTATCCTGGTTTTTAGCTCGTTCGATTTGAGAGAAACAATTCTTGTAGGACCTGGAGCAGTAGCCAGATTTGCCGGAAAACCTAACCATTTCGTGTTTCATCGGAACAGTTTCTTAAAGAAATAATGATATCTGTCGAAGCATGAAATGGTAAGAATTGCTTCCTCAGGACTACCAGTTGTCAACTCATACTTAACTAGTACTTAATTGTTCAAGATCTCAGACACCCGCTGTGCATTTTTCAAGGCTGGTTGACTCAGTGAGTAGCCTTAGGGAAAGGATGGGGAAACTTTAAATCCAAAGATTAAGAGACGAAAAAAAATAACATGGCGTAGTGTGATATTAAGTTTGATTGTAAGTGAAGGAAACTAGAAGCGTGATGCGACTTACTGATAAAATGGGACACCAAGATAAAAACCCTCAAGTTATTTAGTATGAAGACACATTTGACATTCCGGACTAGAACAGTGTTGCTTTGTCTTTTGAACTTTTTGCTGGCGGGTAAGTCTGCAAGCAGGTAGAGGAAACAAGATTATATCAATTCATATTCACACCAGCTAACGGCAATTAACAGTTATACTCCTTACGGCTTGTTTGTTAACGCTAGTAGCATCAAATAGTAATCTTACAAATCGTATTTTGAAAGCTTTTGGTCGCAGTACAATAACATTACACTTTGTCTAGGACGCAAACCTTCAATCAGCAGTTTTTTGCCGGACCGGTCGACTCAGGAAGAGAATTTTGTGCTTCGAAGTAGTCTGAGCTGCCCTAAATGATCTGTCAATTCCTAAATCGTATCCACCTTAATGTGTTCCTAAATTCCTTTCGGAAATTATCATTAGAATATAGAAAATAACGATAGATAATAGTGATAATTATCAATCGAAAGGAAGGCCAATTTAGAATGTATTTGTACTTAAGAAATCAATTGTTCGACTCGCAGGATATGCACATTCCTATAGCCAGAATACTGGAATTGATAAATCTCGCCAACCGAGTGAACAGAGTGTATGGGAGATCCCTTCAGTGTCTCATCTTCTAAAAGGCTTGGATGTCTTCGAGCAATTGACTTCAAATGGAAAATCTTTTGACCACAAAAACGCCAAAAAACCTATTAGTATACCTTGGAGACCCCCTAATGCTTTCATAAAGCTTTTCTCTACTCGGAAAAAATTTATTCACGAGTGGCTCCATAAACTTCTGAATTCAAGAATTCAAACCAGGCAAGACATGAAACAGTTAACAACACTTAACTCTAAAGAACGTCCTGAGAAAGTAGGAAGTTTTCAAATTTCTGACGGAAGGGTAAATGGAAAAGGCGAATATGCCATTTCACCTGACCAAAATGACTTTGAACTAAAACTGAATCTTAAAATAAACGGAAAACATCGATATCAGCAGCAGTATAAGCAAGAACAGCAACACAACCCAAAACCGAATCTACGAAAACAGCGACCACCACAGCCAAACCAACCAAGGCCGACTACAACAAATTGCATTCGTAAGTACAATGTTTCTTCACAGCTCAACCCTTTGCAATGCACGATAGCAATAAGTGGTATATGCTAAATGGAGTCCTCCTTCTTGAAAACTGCGCGGCTTAGGTCGGTGGGCATTCTTATGTTATCAATGAAATAGTATAAAATGGCATGGTTGTTCACTACGAGTTTTCTCCAGGAAACAAAACTTTTTATCATGTTCTTTTTCCCATATCCTTGATATGTTATCAGATTCCCCGTTTGAACAAGAAGCGTTGAGTATACACAACAGATACCGAACAATGCACCGTGCGCCTGCGCTTACACTGAGTTGTGACATGAGTAAAAATGCAGCAGATTACGCCCGCACACTGGCAGATATGGACACTCTGGTGCAGTCTGGATATACTGAAAGACCTAATCAAGGCGAAAATCTTTCTCTTGGTTGCCATGGCAGCGGAGAGCAGACTGCTGAGGAAGCAATAAAAACATGGTATGTGCGTCTAATTTTTATAGGTAGAGGTTAGTCTCAGTATTTTGTTGGGTTTCTTGGACAGCTCGCAGATAGCCACCGATAGTTAATCATTGCTGGGGAGGGGAGGGGGGAAGGGAGAGACGAGGGACTAGACTTAGAGGAAAAATCCGTCCCGCCGAAGAAGAACTCATTTGAACTACCGGGTTCGAGGCCGAACCTCTCTCGGATTTGTATCTCACACAGCACTCCACCGCCATCGCTTCCCACCTGAAAATCCCATTGAATGAATGATCTATCATTCAAAATAGACTCGACTCAGATGTGATGTATAATGTCATATACAATGTACTGTTATACCTTTTTATCTTTTCCAATTTTTCTCCATCCTTCTCTTCAAATGTTTTACAACAAGACTCGAGTTGTATAATTTTAAGGCTTGACACGGAGGCTAATCTCTGCTTTTAGAGAATGAAGCATTTATTTCTTGCTATCTGCAGACATTTCTTCAACCCAAGAAGAGGTTATACTATACGTATCTAAATAAGTTTGCTTCTGGATTGCTCTGATGCAGGTTTGACGAAGTGTGCCATTACACATTTGGCAAAGAAGGTCCACAGTCGGGTACCAATCATTTCACGCAGTTGGTCTGGAAAGACAGCAGGGAGCTGGGAATAGGAAAAGCATCAAAAAAGCAACCTAATGGAGAAACATGCACGTTTATTGTCGCACGCTATAAGCCTTTAGGAAACTTTGAGAGTGGTGATGATGCCTACGTAAAAAATGTCGAGAAAGGAACTTTTGATGAAACTTACTGCCGAAATATCCCGAAAGCTGGTTTAGAAGGAGGATATGGTTTCAAGAGATTTCAAAGTCCAAGTTTAATGGAGAATTATGGTGGATGATGAACAGAAACTCTCACTATATATTTTACTCCCAAATTCAGTGGGAAGATTTGATGCATAAGTGATAAAAACTGAACAAGATAACATAAAGTACTAAATAAAGACAAATAAAAAAAAAGAATAGATAAAAATGAAAATAATAAAAATATAGTAGAGGGATAACTCAGCGAAATCTTTGGTCCGGGATCCGTTGTACATCCTATTTTAGCAAAAATGTTTATTACTGACCTAAAATTGATGCTATGAGCCCCTTGAAAATATACTTATGGTGTAATTTAGTAAACTACTTAATAAGTGATCAATTTTTCGATTGATTGCGGTAAGCTATGACCAACCTATCACCTCATCCCAATGCGAGGCCTAGGTCAGAAGGAATCTAACATGCAAACCCTGATACCACTTTCATCTTCGTTCAGTTATAAGCGTAGGGGAATGAAAAAATCTGATTCTCACCTCGCACTGATGGTCGAGGGCTGGGGTATACAGAGCTCTTTGAAGAGCCAGGACATAGGTTCGCAAATAAAAGTTGTCCTTTCAGGGATGTGTTACAGCTTCGGACCATTATAATTTTATTTTCCACGAGTCGCATTCAATGATGAAACATGAAGACATTCTGATGTAATTCCACCACGTCGCCGTGAAAACCTGAAGTAAAATTCAGTTTCAGAAAGGAACTAAATGATCCTATGCCATAACATGATATTCAAGATCAAATTTTCTGTTGTAAAATGTATGCTTTTCTACCTCTGATTTTCTTTGATGATACTTTAGTTTTCTTTAACTGATGAAAATTTTCTTGCTAAAAACATTCTCAACTTTGTGAGTATCTATGCAATAGACGGGTGTATTTAGATTTGTCTTTCCTGTAATAACATATTACTAACCGTAAATAACATAGAAAATTTATTTTTATAAAAACAATCTTGTCAGTATCTATTAGTAGTCAGTAGCTATTACAAAAAAGCCTTGTTTACATGGTTTTAATATTGCGATTGACTTTTTAGTTGACGGCGGTTTCGCAAATTAAATTTCTCCTTCACTCGGTAGATAAGGACATCCCTTCAATTCATAAAACCTCATAAGTTAAAAATGTTTTAAGCAGAGGTCATATCACGTTTATTCTACTCAGCCTCAAGCTATGAAATAGTGAATCTGATCCCACAGTCGCGACGCATTGTTCTAGAAAGATATCCACTGCGGTCGTAACCTTTGCCCATTGCATTAGTCTCTTCAATATTTCCGGAGTGGCATACAGTAATAGATGAAACGGAGGATGAAGACGACTCGTGCGTTTTAAAAGCAAAACAAAAAATGGTGGAAAGACTAGAGACAAAACATTGCAGAGGAGAGGTGTAATCTTATGGAATAATCACACAAAAGCACCACCGGCGTTTGGGCCCAAAATAGAAGAATTACAAACACACAGGACCCAGAGCGTTGTCAAGTAGACCATGAGAGGTATTTGGATCATAAATTTTTCATTACTTTTTCACGGATATCTTCACACTCTTATGAGAAGCTCTTGAATTTGAACTCTTTATCTTAAACAGGTGAATACCTGTGAAAACAGTGCACGGAGATACATATAACAGATTTCAAATAAAAGAAATAAGAAATTTAGCAGGAAAAGGAAAAATCTCAGGTAGCAGGTTGTTTTGAGTCGCGGACAAAGAGGTATGTGTGCACATTTTTCACCAAACATTTTAGAGATGAAAGTTAGAGATTCTTCATAGCATGTACGCCATTTAAACGATACATATCGTGTTACCTTGCTTTGACGACTAAGTGATTCTTCTAGTGTTTACATCTCGCTTGATAATGATATTAATTCGATGAAAACGATGCAGTTTTCGTTTCTTTTACTTTTGATGTAGTAAGATTGACACCGTGAAATTTCCATTCGTTTCAAAGGCTTTGTTCTGAGTGTGACACTTGAACAAGTCAAGAGGTGAACATTGAAATTTGATCTTCGACAATTGAGGGTATGAAAGCTTGGAGTCTCAACGTCTGTGTGCTTCCCTTCCTCTTAGGTATGTAATTCAATACTAGCTACTCTAAACAATAAATCGAAAGTTTGATGAACCAATAGTTATGATATACGACTGTGGCTCTAATTTTGGGTCTCGACGAAGTCTTTTTACAATACAAAGCAGTTTAAAAGTCTCATTTGGTTTTTTTTATTTCCTTAAGAACTCGCCAGTTCTTGTTAAAAGTAAAGTACTTTCTAAACATTCATAACTGAGGTTGTGTGCACTACTTACACTCTGACCATGCCATCGTCTATACGTTTTTATTGTGCTTGTGTTAAGTTGTGACTCAGCCGGTTGCACATATGCTAGACCATATCTGCAACTTTTTGTGAGTTCTTACAGTGTCTATCTTAAAACTTAATGGAAATTCTTACAATCGTTGGTTTTTCTTTGGTCAAATTTCAAGATAGATTCATTCTTGTTTTTTTTGCACGTTTTTCCATTTTTAGTTCAGGTTTACGCTTACGACGCCTCAAAAAACGAGAAAAGAGAGAACCTTGGTTTTCGACCCGTGCACTTCGCTGCAGTTGGTCTGCCTCTAGGGGACACTCCAACCGGCAATGGAGGAGCGCCAAAAACAGGAGCTTTTAAAATCGAAGATGGAAACGTTGTCGGTATGTACGCAGTGCAATAGAAAAATGTCTCAGCGCTCGTCGAAAAAAAATTAATATGATAAAATTAAACGTGCTTCAGTTTCTATCGAGAGTCTTAGCTATTGTCTTTGACAGATGAGTTATGCGCACCAAGTCATGTAAACCACAATGAAAAAAATATTCCTTCATTTCGTAGGCGCTGGTACGTATGAGTTTGAACCGGATGGTGTCGATGTCGATCTCAGTCTGAAAATATCGAACAAAGCGCCTGGAGCATCTGGAGGACCTGGAGCAGGCGGTGGACCAGGTGCAGGCGGCGGAGGACCTACTACAAGTCCTGGAGCAGGCGGTGGACCAGGTGCAGGCGGCGGAGAACCCACCACAAGTCCTGGGGCAGGCGGTGGACCAGGTACAGGCGGCGGTGGACCCACAGCAAGTCCTGGCGCCGGTGGAGGACCAGGAAGCCCGAAGCCAGCGCTTTGTCCTGTACCTTGCTCACAAACTAAACCAACTAAACCAACTAAACCAAGTAAACCAACTCAGGTACCTCCTACCAGTGGAAGTACAGCCCCTGGTGGCGTTACACCGGGTAGCAGCACACCGGGTGGCACCACGCTCGGTGGTGCTGCACCGACTGGAGGAGAAGGAGGAGTAGTACCCACAAAAGGAAGCACTGGACCTACAGCTGGAGGAGGAGCTGCCACAACACCACCAGGTGGTGGTGGTGGAGGTAAACGGGTATTCTTTTTTTAACCTCTGCTTATTTTTCTGTAATATTGAGGGCTCTCGGTAATGTATCGTTCTAGTTCATTTCCGGCTTCAAACAATAAAACGAAAACACCTAAACCCTAAAAGGGAGAAGTGTATTTGTACTAAATTTTACCAAACCTTTTTATCCAATATTCATAAACATCCTTCCTGAGGCAGTAAAGCCTCAGTAAACATGAAAGATTCGGAGCTTCTACGTTTCCAAAGTGTCTCTTCAGCTTCCAGAGAGGTACCAAGAGGGGAGATATGAAAGCATAACAATAAAAATGAATATGAAGATTACCAGAAAAACAAACGAATAAATAATAAGTGAATGCAAACTACGGAGAATCCCTTTCTATTCCGTACTTTCTGCCCAAAGGTACAACTTAGAGCGTTACTTTCTGATGCTTTTAAGGATTAGAAGAAGAACAAGCATTGAGCAAACATAACGAATATCGAAGAAGGCACGGTGTTCCAGAAATGAAGCTTAATGCTGAGATGAGCCAGCAAGCAGCAGCATATGCCCAAAAAATTGCGCAGATGGGTGCACTGAACCACGCCTCACGAGCAGAACGAAACAATGACGGGGAAAATCTGTCCATGGGTTGCGATAGTAATGGTCAAACAACAGCTGAAGCTACTACGAATTGGTAAAAAAAAAAGCATTTTCCGATATGTAAGCCTGTATGTTGATTTTTCGGTTAATTCCTTTGCAAATTCCAGCAATCAGTGGGTGTGTTATCTGGTTGTACGGCCGGACTGGTCAGAAGACTCTTTGAAAGAAATCGCCGGTTGGTTTAAAGGGTAGTGAATCAGTCGTTCAGTAAGTCAGCTAGCTCTGAGACAGTATGATGGTCTATCGGTCAGCCAGTGTGTCAGTTTGTCAAAAAGTCAGTCAATCAGATTATATTAGTCATTCATGATCAATGGATTGATCAGTTGACGAGATCATGGGAAAAAAAATCATTTTTCATACGTGCAGTATTTTTTCTTGAGTAGTCTTCCGTACCAGTAGAAATGCTATAAAAGGCATACAAGAAAATTAGACTTTTCACACACCGGCGCTGATCAGTATTCCTTTTCTTTTTCTTATCTATGTTTTTATGCAAAGGTACAACGAAGTCTGTAAGTATGGTTACGCATTTGGCCAACCAAGTGGTACGGGAGGAACGGGCCACTTTACCCAAGTTATTTGGAAGGAAAGCGTCGAGCTCGGAATTGGAAAAGCAGACATAGATAAGAATGGAATGAAATGTTCTTACATTGTAGGTCGCTACAGACCCGCTGGAAACATGGTGGGAGATTACGCTGAAAACGTACCTAAAGGCTCCTTTGATAAGGCCAAGGACTGTACAGCTGAGAAAAGGTCGATTCTGCATTACTTGGCGCCACGCTCAAAGATACACCAAAAGAAGCGGGCAAGAAAATCCCACAAACACGAACACTGATAATGTGAGTGCAGAGGAGACAATGCAGATAAAGAAATGCCGGGTGCAAGAATCTTAGCCTTCTTGTTGAACATAAGAAATAAAATAAATTTAGAGAATCGTATACCTAGAGCTGGGGATTGGGGAGCGGTACTTGCCCATGAACTCGGCTCCTTTTTTTCAAATTTTTCCATCTCCGTTGGTAAACAGGATGGCAGCGAATACGACCCGTTAAGCGGCTTCCAACAAATTTTTCAACGTTATTTGCATGGAAGCCCGAAATTCCTCTTAATGAAAGAAAAATGACTCCACAGTTAAAAGATCCAACCCCACAAGCTTATAGTTTGTACTTTTCACATCAACATTTTCTGTGGTTATCATTAGGTTTGCACCACGACCAACCGTCAACCCTTCGCCGAAGCAATGATGAAGGGCTAACGCTCGAAACTTCAGCTTTTAAACTCTTTACGATGGCCAACTTACCCCCTTTATCCATTTGCTCTTTATTTGAGTTTCCTAAATTTAATCACTTCAGGGGTAGTCACGAATCAGTCTTAAACATGTCACAGACAAAAACCTTTTCACCTCTCAATGACTTCCGAAAGAAATCCCCCAGATACTGTCAC
The DNA here is from genome assembly GCF_036669915.1 of Pocillopora verrucosa. NCBI lineage: Eukaryota > Metazoa > Cnidaria > Anthozoa > Scleractinia > Pocilloporidae > Pocillopora > Pocillopora verrucosa. The sequence continues at coordinate 22,753,929 of NC_089314.1, forward strand.
TGATATCAGTTGGTCCTTTTCAGGGCAACCTCTCACCCGATACTCATAAGAACAGGGTGGTCCGTGGCAGCCCATGCTTCCCCACCTTTTTGGATGACATCAAAGACGACAAACGCGCAGGTTTCATTGTGCTTACTATTTACGACAATGATGAACCAAAAAAAAAAGCTAGCTTTTAGGTAACCTCAAAGTGAGAAGGTATATCTTTGGAAGAGAGTCCAAAATGTGAAAAATGGCGGAAAAGAAGAACGAAAGAGGCGAGTTAAATCTCGAAAATTCTCCGGGGGAAGATGCCACCAGAGACACCGACGGCTCATTAAAATACAATACGAACAATCCGGCCTAAAGGCACCCTCGCTTCAAATTCGCTCTCACAGGCCGGCACCTAAACGATCGCACTCTAAGGCTAAAACCATCTACTGCATAAATTGTGGCGTTTTTAATATTGAACTCCTTTGTTATTTTGTGCGAGGTTGTCGCTTTCCTACCAAAACAAGTCAGGGTCAACCAGTCAAATAACAGCAAGAGTCATCTAGAATGCTCTGTTTGGACAACCTGTAACCAAAACACTTTACCGTAAGCACAAGCTTGACTTTTCCCACGAGTGTGGCAAAGAAGAAATTTTCATTGATTTTGGTCTGCCTTGTGGAAAAGACGGACTTCATAAAAGAAGTTGATGACGAGAAAAATTTCTTCTGATTGAACTGGTCGACATTTGACTTCCAGGGATATTTCTTTGATAGCAACATAACTGCAGGTACGACATAATTCGACCTTACTGAAATGAATGAGGAGTTGTGATAAACATTTGTTCAACTATTCTGGCATTGAGGGCTCGTTGAATTTTTATCGAAGTAGTTGACTTTGTAAATTACACGATGTTTTCTTTTCTTAATAGAAAACCAGGAAGTTATGTCACTTGAGGGGGTCCCCTGATTATTTCGTGTGAGGCAAACAAAATTATTTTTAATTTGTTATCAGACAAGTCTATCTGTCAAAGGCCACACTAGGGTACTTAAGTCATTTATACGTTGTTTAAAACGTACTAGATGATTCTGTTGGGCAAAGTCATTTTTCCTGTAGATTCCATCACCGCCTTTATAAACAGCCATGATAACATGAAAACATTGGTTAGAAATAGTGGTATTTGCTATACTTTATAGGTTTATTTACAAATGGGGCGATGTAAGACTCTATTCATGCAACAGTTCTGATAAATTGTCCTGCAGTTCTATTTTAAGCCCAAACTGTTGAGAGAAAAGTAAGTAAAAGCGATACCCGCTTAACTGCGCAGGGTGGCAGTTTTTCCCGCCAACAGGTGGCCGAAGCAAGGTCATGTCTACAACAATATCGAGATGATAAACTCAAAATGGCGTCCTTCCATGATTCATGGTTACTTTCCAGCAAACGTTGAAATACCCAAGACGGAAATGTAAGTTTGACAAGAGACCTTATCCTTTCTAACTTTTCCAGGAAGACAAAGCAAATTTAATACCATTCTCTGAGAAGTTCGGGAATTTAAACTTCCGGGTATTCCTCACGGTAGCATGGGAGGAATATTATGGACCATTTCATTGCTTGCTGTCTTCACTTTCGCCAACGGACAAAACTATGGAGCCTATGGAGGTGAGATGACCTTTTTTTCCCAGTAAGAAATCCCATACTCAGCTTTAATCATCAAAGCTAAGGGCAAGTGTAGACAACTTAACCATGCGAGGTTATTGAACCGTTACGAAAAGGGAACTGTCAAATTTGTGTCAAGAACTGAATTCAGGATAAGGAATTCAATTGCTAAGTTAAGCTGTTGTATGGCTATAGCATTACATTTAGACTTAAAATGTATTGATGTTGATACGTTGATCGTGAAAATTTTTTCCCCGACAAAAGCTAAAGTTCTCTGAGTTGCATAAATTATTAAAGACACGTACTTAGCGGAGGCGTAAACTTTTAAAGTTGATCCTTCGACAGGTCTGTATTATGGCGAAACGGACAAAAATTTCTGCAGGCTTCGTTAACCACAGACATAAATCACTTGCACGCACCATTTTATTATTTAAAGTAAAACCGATAGCGTTATATACTCAGAACTGCCCGTCAGCTTAATTAGATTAGCCAACTCCAGTTCTATTTTCCTTTTTTTCTCTCCAGGATATCAGTATACACCACTATATCCACCTTATTACAAAATGGCGCCCGTCTACAGCTGGTACCAACGGGATTCAAAACCAACACCTGCTGTGGAAATGGAACCGAAATCTCAAGGTAAGATAACTCTTTCCTCGAGAGTTTTTGGTTTGAGACTCCCATTCAGTTCACGACCTTAGGTGGACAAAGTCAAAAAAGGATCGTAACGCTTGTCTGCCTAAAACAAAACCCAAGCAAAATAGCCCTTCCTTTTTTTCTGTCCTCTCCTGTCCTGTTCGTGTTTTAATGAGTTTTCGCTAATACCTACACCGACACCCCCCCTCCCCCAAGAAGAAAACCTACACAGTGATTTTTTGTCAATATTTCTGAAAGCCTTACTAACTGCGCAGGTTTCCTTGCCTTCGATATATATTTTTGCTCTGATTATCAAAACGGCAATTGCCGTTGCAGAAATCAATGTTTTCCTGATGTCCCTTAAACTCTCTGACGATTTTCTTTTATCATAAAATACCTTATATCTTCTAGATATTACTCCGTTCGAAGTGCAAGGACTGTTGTATCACAATCTTCATCGCAAAGTGCATGAAACTCCAGATCTTCGACTTGACCACGAGTTAAGCCTTCAGGCTGCAAGATATGCCCAGCAAATTGCCCAAAGGTTAAGCGTAAAACATTCTCCAATTTCAAGCCGACCGGGGCAGGCAGAAAACATCTTCTTACGCTGCAAAGCATTCAGTACAGGAGTGTCTGCTTTTGAAGCAGTCCGAGAATGGTAAGAATTATTTAAGTGATTATGCGCAGAAGAAATTTTTTTTCATCGCTAGTGACACAAGTTACTATTTCGCTCTTTTTCACCCCTTTTTTCAGATCTCCTACCAAGGTAAAGTAAGGTTATAAGGAACATTTGCGTTCTTACTTCTTATGATACCATACAGAGTCGTTTTAGCTGTTGTGTTTGCATAAGGAGAAAACTTTCAATTTCCTAAGGAGTTACCTTTGTAAAAATCCTTATGTACCGCACGGCCGTGCATCCATATGATGACGTGCGCAGTTTCACTTCGGCTTTAAGTCCAATCGAGTTTAGCAGCGAGGTTTCCAAAATTTCAATACTGTTTTTCCGTTCCTGAATAATACAAGTTTCAAAACAACGAAAGGGATGTGGCTCTTTCACGCGACGAAATTAGTTTGGAGTTGATGATACTTCATTGAAAATACTCAAGAAGCTAGATGTGGTCTCGGCTGCGCCTTGAGCAACTCTTACACGTCTATCGTGCTCTCCAAACTTCCCACGAACATCCATCACTCGATGCACGCACGCTAAGCATGGACCAATTCTCTCATTTTCTCCGACGTTTTCACATAAAACCATACACATCTATACACCTCAAAGAAGCAGATCACCGAAAAATAATCGTCTAATCGTTTATCCACTAGGTATTCTACTGTTTGCCACTGGGATTTTGATAAACCAATCCCTGTAAACGAGAAAGGAAAGCCATTCGGCAAGATCGTATGGCGAACAAATCAGCAACTTGGAATTGGACGGGCAAATTTTCCTGTCGACAAATTCAACTGTACTGCTGTAGTGGCGCGATACAGACCTTATCTCAATCAGCAAAATTACATTGAAAATGTTCCAAAGGGGAAATTTGTTCCAACTGGCTGTCGCTATATAAATGCGGTGGACAATGACCAATTTATTGTGAATCCTGAACCTGGAGATGGTTGCCAAAAGATTTCTGGATTCAAAGGACAAATGCTACATGAAAGCTCCTCCTGCACAATAAAAAAGTTATTCGCAATTTTTGGAGCTTCAGTGAGAAGAGGGAAACAAGGATTTAGTGTTGTTTTATAAGAGCAAGGAATTTTTTTTTTAGGTTTTTTTTTTTCATCTTTGATTTCAAAACTGCGATTACACATGTGGATTAGGGAAGTATGGCATGTGGAAAAAAGTTTTACAAAGGAAGAATTGTAGATGTCGATGATATGGAAGACAGCGGAGAAACAAGAAAAAAATGACAATTTGATAATAAACTCAGCATCGGTTTATTCATAACTGAAGATCGTATTACTCTTTTATAATATGACAATTAAACAGGGAGTTAAAGCTGATCGAAGATTTACCGCTGAGCTAAAATACCACGTCATCTACGTCACAATAGCGCCGGTACCTAAGTAAAGTGGAACAGACAAATATTCGTTTGAAATTGGGAAATCATTGCTTTTTAAATTCAATATCTCTATTAAATTTTCTATCTTAAAGAAGACTAATGCATTTCAAAATTAAAACTTTATTTATAGATTTTAATGCAAGATCGTCAGGTAAATTATAAATATATAATTATTTACTATAATTAACAAGATTTTTCTGCTTCTTTTAATAACGTTACACCCCTTGCAAGCTGTTCTGTATACCATTGTTGATGAGGAAAACCTTGAAACGTTTTCTTCTACTTTTAAAGCTCTCAGGGTTGGGAATTTCAATAAGCAATAATCAATTGTATTGTTGTATTTGAATTAAGTTAAAATGAAAGAGTCTTACTGACGGTGACGTAAGCTCTTTGAGAAAATATCAATACAACTACGGACATTTATTTTTTGAGTTATTCTGTATTAATCGATTTACAACGTTCAATCTCAATACTGAGAAGAGATGAGTTTAGTAAGCTACAGTTCCTATAAATTATTTCGAATTCTAGATTAGAATTAAAAGTCATTGGTGTATGATTAAAAAGTAAGCTTTTAATATATTTTTTTTCTAAATGTGACATTTAGAGAGGAAATTATATTTAAATCACACTTTTAACTATGAATAAGGAACACCACTATTATCAAACTCTTAATGGCAGGACGCCATTAGTTCATATCACCTTAAATGGAACATTTGAGTGTTCGTGTGTAGCCGACCAAAGTAGTTGTCATTTTTGTATGATTATATAATTTTGGTTTCGAGACAATAAAACATCTAATTCCGCTTCTGTGAAAATATCCATATCAAACAATATTTTTCTGAATCTCGTTATGAACAATGGCTACTTTCAAATGGCTTGTGGGCTAAACAAAACAAATTAGTTGGAGAGCGACTGAATTCTGCGAGATATTTACCCATTTCTGTAAAATGAATACAGTGAAGAAGCCCAAAACTTCATCCATCTGATTACGTTTGTTTACATGAAAATAAGCAAATATTACAGTTGAGTCTCCACTGTGTCTTTAATTTTGAAGGAAAATCCAAAGACGGTATTGCTGGTAGCATCGAACGATCGACTGAGAGTAAGCATCCCAGTGCTACGCCTTGTTAAAGAGTTGAAATTAGCATGGCTACAGCAAGAACAAAAACGTCCGAAACTTCCCTGTAAAAATTTGCGGTAGCTGGGGCTTATCAGCACATACAAACATGGATTAATAATACTGTTAGCATGGCAGAGCCAAAAGAAGAACATTTCAACTTCCCGTGGTATACTGCGATAGATATCCTTGCGATAATAAACCAAGTAGTGCATAGCATGAGCTGGAAACCAGCAGACTGCAAAAACCATCACAATTAGAATCAAAGCCTTTACAATCCTTCTCTTTTCCCCCTGAGCTGATCTTATTCTGGCCTCACTGACATTACCTGGAATTTTTCGCTGCCAGAGTCTGTGTGTGATGAGACTGTACAAGACCAATAGGATTGTCAGAGGCACACAGTAAAGTAAAATGAAAGTAACCAAATAGTAGATCTGTATCGACTTCTGATTGTCAAATGGGGTGAAGATGCGAAGGCAATAGTTAGTATCGTTGTATTTGAGTATGTCATTTGCCATCATAAATGGAATCGCATATGCTGCAGAAGATATCCATATAACTGTTGTCATGACCTTGCCATTTCGAAACAAGTTTGTCTTCATAGGGTAACAGATAGCAAGATAACGATCAAAAGAGACCAATAAAACAGTGAAAATGGAAGCGGGTATTGAAATTTGATAAGCAAAATGGACAAACTTGCATGTAACCTGGCCAATGACTCCTCCGATCCATTGCTGGCGCACATTTATGAAAAGGACCGAATAAGGCATAGCAAACAGAGTAACAAGTAGGTCTGCTGCCGCCATATTTGCCATAAACAGATTCGTTGCACGATTTCCAGCCTTCCTTCTTAGCGCTAAGTAAAGGCCAAGACTATTTCCGACCAGTCCACATATGATCGTTACCGCATAAACTGTTGTAGTAATAATTCTGCTTGTGTTGCTAAACAACTCCACTGAGTCACCACCTATTAGAGATCGATAGAATATTTACAAACGCTAATTTAGGGCAAACAGAATTGGAGAAGTACTACTTTACGTACCTTCAAATTCTATTTTCGTTTTACCACTGCTTTATTTTATTTCAATTAGTTATCTTTTCCATTCTTATACCATCATTCAAAATATTTCATCTATGTTACTCCCAGTCATCCCACATATACCAGCACTCCCTATGCACCTGTCTTCACCTACTTTGTTCATTAGGATTTTCTACCACTGTATTACACCTCACCTTTTCCTTATTTAGTTGTATTACAGAATATTTTCTATACCTGCTGATGCCGTGGGTCAGCGAAAGCTAGGAGACTTGTTCCTTTTTTAATTTTGTAAACAGTTTGTGGCCCCACTGGAAACTATTGGACCATTTCAAAATGCTACTGAAGGACGACATAAAATGATTACCGAAGAAGCGATGACTCTCTATTTTAGAGGCTTTGTTTTTTCACTTCTTACCTGAGGAAACCCTGCCACTGTTCTTTACAGGCCGTTTATTTTTGTTTGTCCTTTCACCTCCAAATATAATTTTATAGCTGGTGAAGATCCAGAGAAGGAAGGATGATCAATTTGATTTTGGTTCCTTAACCGTAGTCCTTGCATTAAAATGATATGTGATTGAAAAAAAAATAATAATAAAGCTTACCTTTTGCGTTGCTTGAATTCGAGTTGTTCATCACTTCGGATATATATAGTTCCAATTTTTATGAACCAACCTGCAAAACACCACACTAAGGGTGTATTTCATTAAATAGGTTTCTGCCTGTCCCTAGGTCAAGGCATGCCGAAACATGTTATGTTTTTTTTTACAAAAAGAATCCCAAACAAACAAACATCCAAAGCAATACTAACCTGACCCTTTCACATGCAAAAAGTGTTTTGAATATCAATTTGATTTGACTTGGCAGTATGTATCTCGGAAAATTATAATTACTTCATCCTATTCTGAACATCTACGCCACTCTAGATCCCCAGCGAGATAAATATACAAATACATCATAAAAGAAGCGTCTGCGTAGTGAAATGAAACTATTGTGTCAGATGTTTACCGAACAAAGGGGTATTGGAAATTTGGAGCGTTAGCTCCCTTTCGGAAGAAGATTGATAATAGTAAGCCAAGATGTGTACTAATTTTGACATCCAGTGTTTTGGAGTAAATGGGAACTGAAGTAAATATCTAGAAAGGAGACAATAACCGGCATCCTGCCCTGTTTTCCCTCCTTAGAAAAGCTGTTTTGTTCTATTACCCAACCTAATAAGGTAGTTTTAGCTTTTAATTGAACAAAAGAGTAGCTCTTATGAAAAATTGATAGGGAAGTACAATGCCATAAGTCAAATTAGTAGCCAAGAACGTCACATTTTCTAAATAACTGTAATATTGTTTGCTTAAAATAGTAAAAAGAAAGTACAAAAACAATAAACTAAATATATCTAAGTAAACACGTAAATGTGAAGGTGTACATATATTTATTCAGATTGAAAATGTTTTCCGAGCGTTTTGTACTTTTGTAAAACCGCTCCGACATGACGATGGAAGTTTTTTAGCTTCCAATTGAGGACAATCCATTTCTTTCCTGTTCGATAATGGAACAGCAAATAAAATGCTATTAAATGTCTATGGCATCTTACTCTTTGTGCAATACGCCGGATGCAGTTGATGTCAAAATTTAGCTTCTACTCTAGGCATCTTGGCTCGTTTGAGGAAAGGATTTACATGAAAAATAATCTGGGGTAAATTACTTGTATGGAAAAAGGAAATATGGACAAGCCGGAGTATCTAAAATTAGTCTATTCTTCAGTGGGAATTTCAGAAACCCCATTATCTTAAATACATTTACAATATTTCATTTAAGCTTTTCATCTTCTTCAATTTCTATTTTACTTTAATTGAGCCATTTTAAATGCGGCTCTTAACTCAGGTTGATTTTACATTTAATAGCAGACGGTGACAAAACTTAAAATTATTCTTCCCACGATTTTTCTCTTTGTGTCATCAAATAACCTCACTATAGTTGGTATTTATACATAGTGTCATCGACATGGTGAGAAAGATACAGCATATCGATCGTGGACAGTCGATAACCTAATAAGTTGTTACCAGAATAAGTTGCCCCTATAAAGTGAGCCACACATATCATGCTAAGAGACTCGCGGAAATACTTGTACTCGATCGTACTTTGATTACAAACGCTACAATAAATGAAAAAGAACCATTGAAGGTTTCTAAATGGGCGTGATTGGAAAAGCGTGAGGTTATTGGCGAACTTAATCTAGGCCCATGAAAACAAAGAGAGAAAAAGCATGAAAAGTAAAAAAAAAAAAAAGAAACCGGGCTGTAGTTTGTGTCATGTCTTTTTCTCATAGTATTGCACAAAGTAAAAAACTTACTTCATCGTTAAAGATATGAGATACATTTTGAAACATAGTATGCGACTCATTTTCGCGAGAAAATTTTTAAGTGACCACTTATCTAATTCAGTATCATTTTATCATAAAAGCCCTTCTGTGGACCTCCATTTTAAGCGGTCATCTCTCGTAGGCGACTGCGCGAACACTCCTATTTTCACAGTGTGACCTTGTCTCAGTATTTTTAACCTTCCACAGCAGTCCATTCCCTAATATCCCTACTCGTTCATAATTCCATGGGTGTGCGTCAAACGGTTAATCCCTCTCTGAGATTGTCGAATCACTTTCAGAGATGCATTTGTGCCCAACAGAAAAATCTGATATGGATTACGACCCAATATTTATTAATTTTCTTCCTCCCAATCTTGTAGTTTTATCATAACAGTAAGGGTTATTATGAAAGGGCTGTTATCAATATTGGATGGCGGACGTTATCTTTGCAGTCAACAGAGTTAGTCTTTTTCCTTTCGATTGTTAAGCCAAACAAGTCTCTTCGTTGAATTGGTCAATATTACCGTGATGTTAATGACCTAAAGAATCGAATAACCTACGTCAGTTGTGATTGGTCAATTCTAATCCGTAGGTAAAGCTAGGTTGTCCAGTGTGGTTCGTTTGTTTCGCGAATGATTCCTTTGAATGAAGCTGATAGTTGTTGAGGGGACTATGTTGTTTCTTACTTCTTGTCAATGATCCTTGCGGTGAATGGAGGCTCAACTATGGGATGTCGAGAGCAAAGGGAAAAACGATAATTTCACGGACCTTTCTAAAGCTTGTTTTAAAATAAACATTATTACAGGCGTCATGCAATTACCTGTAGATGTATAGCTCCCTAAACACCTGCTGTAACGCTTTGAAAGCATTCTTTTAATGTATTAAGTATCCCTCGCTGAAACAATAGTTATGGCTGTGAAAATGAATATGGTTCAGGTAAGGGACTGTGTGCCGCTAGGTTTTCCTTAAAGGTTTAGATACTGAACATGAAAACTTATCACTGCTATAAATTCTACGAAATTGCTTCTACGGTTCTCAGATTCTTGGTGTCGGTCAGATCGACCGTTAAGCAGGGTGCGGTCGGCCGCGTGACCTTTAGGTCACAAAATATTACGCTTCTCACGTTAACAATTACTATTTCGTAAAATACGAAAAAAGAAACGACTGACTATCATCTAAATTGTCTCATAATCAGCGGACAGGAAAAAGATCTTTTGTTGAATAGGTAAGAAATTATTTTTCTTATATAGCAATTGAATCGATTCCTTGATAGGCATTTCCAACCTTTACCTAAGACGATTTTTCCGGCTTTCCACTAATGAAGTGTTTCTCATAACCATATGCAGTTTGGATTATTCCCGAGATGGGAGAATTTAATCCACTCTGTTTCACAGTCCAGGTCTTTCGGATAACACTACTGCTTTCTACTTGGAAATTATCTTAGTTAGCTTCCAATAGCTAACGTGTTTATGAGGGAAATATCAATTCATTGTCTTTCTGGTGATTGCATTACTTATTTACAAAGTTGGTGATTATTCGGTCGCCACAAAGAACAGAAGTCAGGAAACAAATGCTTTAGGCCTACCAGTTTGAAAGTTAACATGCATGTAAAACTGTTCTATATCAATAAAATGTGTAATATTTGGTAAGAATAGTAAAAGCTGAAATGATGACAATTGTTGGTGCATTACTAATAAAGGCTAAAGCCGGAAGCAAAAGTTGAGCGCTATCGGATTCAAATGTTTTGGCCGAGACTTTTTTAAGCTTATGGGGGCTTTTTTCATTTATTGTTTCGAACTCCGATTAATAATCGTTTTCCTATCTGTTTCATAATAAAAATAAATATATCTTTTCATAGTACTACTCTCTTTATGACAGGTTCTTTGAGTTCTTGAACAGGTATTAGACTTGAAACTTGCCAAGTGGAAAATCACCTGAAACACGTTTCTTGTAAGATTGTATGGAAATATGGACATCAATCAAGTTGAGAGCGTAATGTTTCTGTCAAATAGTAAGGTGGCTGAGAAAAATCTTGTCTGAATTTTGGCTCTTTTCTGGCTGATGCGAGAGAACGCTGGCGGTAGGAAAAAAGACGGAACTTAATATTCAAATCCATACTGCACTGCCATGGCAACAATGCGGAGGACACCTCATGTGTACTTATAGACAAAGTCTTTCTTTGATAAAACTAGTTTTTCAGTGTTCTTTCGTCATTGAATATAGTCCTTTTATGAGAACTATTGCATGAGGTATGTAAATACCTCGCAGGTAATTTATAGCCAAGTTTAAAGCACAAACATTTTGTTTGATGTGAAGACGAAACAATGGTTATCATGTTTCCCCAATAGCACTTAATATGATAAATGTCATCGCATCGTTTAAAGCAAACTTTGTTCTGTCGCTCTTTGTAATAATCGTCGCATTTTGCAATGACACTTGTCGCAATTTGTAATAACACTTATTGCAATTTGTAAAAGTAATAGTGTCGCACTATGTAATAAAAAACCTGTCGCACTTTTTCAATTAAAGACTATCAGGCGCACGCTGTAATCAGATAAGCTGTTTCACTTGGTAATAAATATATTACAGATGGTGAAAAGCTCAAAAGGCCCAATACTAGCTCTCATTCCTGACGATAACAATAATTATTTTAGTCATTACAATTACGATGAATTTAAACCTTTTTTTTTTTCTTTTTTAGATTTTAGCTCAGCATAGAAATTTTTTACCCTAATTATTATTATTACGAGCTTTTTAGAAATTTTAATTTTAGCTGTTTATTGTAACTTAATGTAAAGCGCTTTTGAATATTTTATAGTCTTAGCGCTATACAAATTATTTTAATAATAACAATAATTATAATTAAACTTATAATAGGGATAATAATGATAGTTGTATTAGTAATGAAACTGATACTGCCAATGAGAATGATGATAGAAATAGTGATAGTAATAGTGATGGCAATGTTGATAATGACGAGAGTGAAAATTATAATTATGATATTAATAATAATAATAATAACAAAAACGATGATGCATCCTATCCGTAATGTAAGGTTCCACGTAATTTTAAGGTGTTATTACATGTACTCTTACGTTTTTCGTTGCTCGTGTTGCCATGATATCTTGCTTGTTTTTGTGTGCAGTGAACTCTCGTTCATAGGGCACTGTGACCATGTAAACTAAGTTTATTACTTATAGCGACACCTTTTTTTTTTACTACATAGTTCGATAAGTCTTACACAGCAGGAAGAGTATTACAAAACGTGACAGACTAAGTTATCTTTCTTTCCTATTTCAGGAAGATGTTACGTACTCTCAGTTGTGTTAAGGAGTTTATTTTTTTATCAACGTGGTTGGCAGCCGCAAAAGGAGGTAAGCGGTAATTTTTTTACGGACCTGCATGAGGCCAGGCTCAATCGTACCCCTAAATTTACCACGAACCAAAGTTCGCAAAGCTGTAATAGTTTTGGCCAACGTTAGAAATAGAAGATTTCCTGGCCTTCAGCCCGGCCCAAAAGTTTAAATGTCGATTTTAATATTTTGTTTTTCTATATTTCTACTGGTTAATTAAATTATAGGAACAAAAAATCCCTTTGGGGATGGGACTTGTTTATCAGTAATGACCACTTGATATGTTCAAAATTTTTTGCAACGGCCACGCGTGGCTGCAAATGCAAAAATGTGGCCTACAAACAGTTTAATTAACTCACGCTTCCATCTCGGTAGCAGCTGATGAGTAGGTTCTCATAAGTCCACCATTTGTGCTATACGCGCTGCACTGATTTAACGACGACATATATGCTGTATTCAGAACTTGAAGTACAAAGTCAGTGAAATTTCCGATATCTTTTCTTTGAATCGTTTTAGCTGCCATCAACTTGGCGGATGGAAATTTCAACATCTCAGGTAAAGGAATTAATGGTGAAGGCACCTTCTCAATAGCCAATGGCACGTCAGAAATCAACCTTCACATGGTCGTAGGAGAAATGGCTCAAAAACAAGAAGTTGTCATAGCAGCAGACAAACCAAACCCGGTAAATTCACTCAAAACAACTCAGAGTGATCACACAGAGACAGAGCTCGCATTTACAAAAGAAGGTAGTTGGGGTCTATTAATAGCTATTTTTGAATAACCGCTACAAAGCTGCAAAAGCTGCCATTTCGTAATGAGTTTTTGTATATGTGTAAGAGCAATAAGACACAAAGCAATGCCCGCTCTGCATATAGATATGTATAGTTATTGCCTCGGCATTTCTTAATTTCATTTTGCCAGGAAGGATATATATATAATTGCATAAAAAATGCGTTCTTGGTACAAAGTTAAGGTCAAGTGACTGTTAAACTCTGGATTCAAAATGGTGGATGTTACTTGTCAACTGAAAAATTTAATGAACCAAGTAATCCTTTAGATCGAGCCAGGGCTAGATCATTCTGTTTCGCACTCAGGCAAGGGACTTAATTCTGTGCAAACTGGGTAACATGCTTAAAGGTCAACTGCAAGGGATTAAAATTATGCCAAAGACCACGTGAGTAGTTTTAGAAGTGTTCCTAGTGCCTTTATGCCAGGCTAGTGTGGTTAAGGACACCTGGCTCATACGTAAGTGAAATATTTCATGAAAAAAAATGAGAAAACTTAATAGGGATTTGAATTCTTTCAGATGAAGAGTTTCTGGACGAAATGGCAGAGGAACATAACAAGCTCCGTTCAGTTCATCTAGCTCCTCCACTGATGAAGAACAGAAACATGTCACTTCAAGCTAAGGCTCTCGCGATTCAACTTGCAGCGGAAGCAAACCTACGTCATTCAGATAAAGCTAGTCGTCCAGACCAAGGGGAAAACTTAGCCATGGGATGCACTTCCTCTGGCCCAGGGATCACAGCTAAAGATGCAGCGAAGGAATGGTGAGAGCCACTACATACCTAGACGTTTTTTCCTTTTTTAATTTAACTCAGCTCAAGAAAATAACTATACAAAGAAAGCAAACCTAAGTGAGACTGATCCAAATATTAAAGAGTGTTGATCTCCCTAAAGTGTATTAATCTCCCAGCGTTGATCCAGCCACAAACAGAATACCAGCCAATTACATGTCATTGGACATCTCTAAAAAATCGAAGGGAGGACTACCTATAAAGAACTAATTACACTCCTGGTCGAGCTTCCTTAAGAAATAACGTATCTTTTTGGGCCACAAAATTCCTTATGACAAGATGAGGTCGCCTTAAGCTGTATTCCTCATTCATAATCTCTTCTCATTCTCTTCTTCCTATCTATCAGGTATGATGAGGTATGTAGTCACAATTTCTACAATCAGGCTTACCAGGACAAGTCTGGTCATTTCTCACAGCTTGTGTGGAATGCTACAAAAGAATTAGGCGTTGGCAAAGCCACGGGGACCAAATTTGGCATGAACTGCACCTTTATAGTTGCCCGCTACAGACCTCTTGGCAACATCGGGTCAGAGTTTGCCAACGATGTGAGCAAAGGACACTTTGATTCATCTTATTGCAGCAATGTTCAGCGTGATGTGTTACCTCATCATGGAGAGAAGTCCACCCTCGCTTCCAGAAAGAACAGATACAGGACCAAAATACCGCGTTTTCCAAAAATTATAATTTTGTAAACATTGACTGAGACGTTTCTTGATGAAAACTACCGAGAAATGATTTCAGCTTGGATATCTTTGAAAATAAAGATTTGTAACAGAAGTGAAAGTAGTCGCTCACTCAAAGCAGTTTGGACGCTTTGAGATTGTCGAATGTCTTAATTTGATTGTTTGCATCCCTTTTATTAGTCAATTCTTCAAACGTGTTTTTGCTTGAATCAATTGCATAAGATTTTGTAAGATATTTCGTGAAAGAAATAAAGCTCTAAAAACTTGCCTGATAGATTAAAACATCTACTTCTTTAATTAGTTTGACTGATGTTTCGTGATATCGTCACTACAAAACCTACAAAGAGGATAAAAACAAACGCATGCTTGTTTCTATAAACAAAAATCTCTTCTAATTCATTTATTTCTATAAAGTTGGCTTTCGATGTTTTTGAGCTCAACTTCTCCAATGGACCGATTCTTTCACAACTTTTTAATTAATTTTATTGGAAAATTGGTAGGGTCAAACCTTTTCTAACAGACGAAGTCGCACGAACATCAACACCGTGTTTGCTGAAAATAACACCTTCCACGATGAAGGATCGTACCAATTGCAGATTACATAAACTGTAAAACATAACCTTTTTTTTTCTCTAGCATATAAAATTACCAAATTGGTGACGAATTTTTCGTGTCACTCATCCTACTGGTATTATCAATTATTTGTCATTTAAGTGTCTGAACTTTCCGGAGGAAAACATGAGAGTTCAGAAAATTTTGCCCTTCTAACTTCACGTTGACTTGGTTATCAAATGGCAATGATCGAACGGATCAACGTTCACCTTCCTGCAAGGCTTTAAACAATTGTATCGCACAGTTCAAAGCAACTGTAATTTCGGTACTTCAGAGGCCTCTGAACTAAACCAAACATATTTTGAACTCAGAGAGAGATGAGTCTAAACTGATTCTCACTGAATTTTCATAGCAATAAACGAGAATTGCAGTGCTTTGTTTCTCAAGTGACGAACACATTCATTGATAATGAAGTTAATTAATGGTTTTCACAGGGCTGTCATTTAATGTAATTACCACTCTCCACGCTTAATTGAAGGTGATAAATGTGCATTTCTGGAACGCTTTTATAGAGATGAAAAGGAAAAAATAACAAATTGCGGTGAAACTGATTTTTGGGAATAGGGAGAAAGTCTTGAACCTCCTCAACGCAACCTTGCTCGACCAAGAAGTAGATTTTACCTTTGTCCAACGGATATTTCTTTACATAAATATAAATTATAGCACTTAAAAAAAGCAGATTATAATAGTCAGATTTATTGATAATTATGGCAAGAAAATAACTTTATATAAAAAAGCAAACCTTTCTCTTAGTTTTGTTTGTTTTTTTGTTGTCATTTTTTATTTCAGTCTTTTATTTACCAGTTTAGCTCCCTAAACAATTGGAGACTTTCCTAGGACGGTCGATCATTATTTCCACGGTCGAAGTATTCATTTTTAATGTCACAAACTTGTAAACAATGGTTGTATAACCACGACTGTCTTGTCAACCTGCTAGGTCAAATGCAGTAACATGAGGTTCTAGTCGTATTTTCTCTCATCAGCAAACATTATTTAAAAACACCTACATTTAGGTTGTGCATAGAATCATTTTTAATAGAAGTCACCAATGCTGAAAAATCTACAATGACTTCAAATACGATATAAAGGGTAAGAACTACGTTAAAATTCTTGAACCACTTAGGTGACTTTGCCAGGGTTCACCAACTCCCGCATTTCATAATGGTTCAAAAACGGGGCAAGGTCAAACATCATGACCTCCATCAAGAGGCTGTGTTCAAATCAGAAATACACTGAAGCTTGGAACAAAAAGGATTACAAGAAAGAGTAATCATTCTATACACCAATGTAAGGTAGGGTATAAACTGGATTAAAGTGATTGATATAAACAGGACTTCGTTCAATAGTAGAAATGACGATTTTACTTCATAAAAATCAGCGAAGGATCCGTGAACAAAGGCTTCTAAACCAAGATTGTAGTACGAAAAAAGTTTTGCGTGAGGTTTGGCGACTGAGATTTTTCAAAACACGTATAACCTTAGTATTAAAGTTTGTCTTATCTTGTTGAGAGGATACTTTTACACGGGTGTAGTACTGAAGGATGAGTTCTGTGTTTGAATTTGGATGGCGACTAGAAAAGTCAATTACTGTTGCCATTACTTCCACTGATATTTTCCGTCTACCCAGTTGCTAACATCGAGGGCGCAAAATTTATCGTCAAAGAAACCTTTAAAAGTATACCTTAATCATGGTAGCTTTATTTATTATGTTGAGTCCATACTTTGAATGGCGAGAAAACTGAATGGCCACTCACTTGACTCACCTGCACTCCGGTCATGTTTTTCTTATTAAGTTATCTTCAGAGGAACATCTCAAGCTCCACGCTATGCAAACGAATTCGAACTGAGGAAGAATGGGGTAAAGGGGAGTGGGGCGAGGGGAGGCTAAGCTAAATAAAACTGCGCACATGCGTATTTCCCAAAACAAAATATGTATCCACATTCTTAGCTTCTATTTATTTCATCTAGCATGATGTGTAAAGATGCTCATATCTGTGTTGCTGTCCTCTTCATATGTTTAGCGCCCTATAGAGCAATCGCAGGTAAGGGAGAAATTTGAATTGTCTCTCAAAACTCAAAATCTATGCGGGAATAATGCAATAAAAACGTATTTCTTAGCTCCTTTAAGCCAGGCATCGGGAACGTTCAAGATTTCTGACAGCAGTGTTCAAGGTAAAGGAACATACTACATGTCGAACAGTTCGGCAGAGATAGGATTAAAACTGGTGATAGGGATGCCATTGCACACATCAAAGGATAAGGCAACTGCTATCATCACATCACTTCCCTCAAGCAAAGTTAGTCCCTCAGGTTTGCCAGTAAAGAGTAAAGCGAAAAGGCCTGGAAATTTTCTAACACCAAAAGGTAAGCAGGAGAAAGAAATGAATCCTTAGCTATAAAGATACATATACTTTATTTATTCTCGAAATTTACAGTGTAGCTGTAGAGCTAATATCTTCGAGAAAATAAGTTAAAATAAAATAAAAATATGCTATATTACAATTCCAATAGTCCTCAGTACTCCATGGCTGGGCTTGTTGTTCCCAATCAGTAACAATTCATGGAGGGATAGGATCACTGCTATCATCCTTCTGCGGGAAAAAGAAAAAACAAAAACAGGCTGAGCAATGTACAGAGAGAATTGGCCAGTTATCGAGCATTTGCATGGATATTACTCTGAGCTGATACTCAGTAAATGCTATCAATAGATATAAATTGATGGTGAAATCAAAATTCTACTAGTGTTACTTGATACTGATATTTCGCTAAGTTTGTTGTTTTACATATTAAATCATTTCAGACAATCAGTTCATAGATGATATGATTGCCTCTCACAACGAGCTTCGCTCCGTGCACTTTTCGCCACCAGTTCAAAACAATACAAACATGTCTATCGCGGCCAAGGAGTGGGCTTTGAAACTGGCTGCCGAGAAAGATCTTCGACATGCATCCATCGAGGAGGGATTAGGAAAAGGAGAAGGCGAGAACCTGGCTATGGGATGCATAGAGGGTGAAGGAGATGGAATAACTGCAAGAGAAGCTATTGCCAAATGGTATGATGTGCATTACAGTATAATTTAACCGACAGAAAGGACACTTGAGTCTTACAGCCAATAACATCACGGCAAAAGTGACCAATCAGTTTATACAAATCGGACCGAGAACATTCGACTGATAACAACCGTTAACTTCACTCCGATGATAACTTCCGCTCAGGTTGTCGAAACGTCAGTCACCACTACCGACAACAGTCCTTCTCAGGACTACACTCACCCGGACGACCAAACTTCATTATTACAGGACTCTTCAATCCGACATACTCAACTACTTTATCAAACAACTTGTAATATTCTTAATAAGGAGCGGATCCTAAAGGCAGTACAGTAATTATCCTCAATAAACCTACTAAAGCTCACTACACTCTAGATCTTAGCTTAGCACTGACACAAACTCACACTTTTCTCCAAAGTTCCTCGAAATGAACAATCAATGACAGTAATTCTCTCTCTTTACAGCTTTCCAAACAATCGATCACTCCCGACAACAACGACTACAACTACTACACGACTGAGTCGTTGTGTTCATTTACAAAGTATTTAATAACTTTAATAATAATAATAATTTAGTAATTATAACAGATTGATTGACTTGATTGAGTGATAAATTGACTGCCCTTTTGCGTACCTGTATGCCTTCAGGATTCGTGCCTAAATGACTTGCTAACTGACCAATCGCTGTCTGACTGGTTTGGCTGGCGAGATATGCATCGACCGATTAACATTTACTTGCCCGTCTACCCATGACTGACTGGTTTACTTAAAGGGTTTTTCGGTTCACTGACCGACTGAACGACCGACTGACTGACTGACTGGCCGAATATAACAGGCTGAGTGATTGAGTGACTGACTGGTGATTGATTAACCGACTGAATAGCTCACTGGCTAACTGAATGACTGTCCAGTAAACTGACTCACTGACCGATTGACCAGCCAATTGACTATCCTGACGAACAGTGACTGATTGATTAGCTGCCAGACAGGTGGATCAGGTGAACGGCAGGATGGTTGAAGGAATAGCTACTATTTCAATCACCTGACTGATTAAATTAAAAATTTTTTTAACGACATATCAGTTTATTGATGATGATATGATTGATGGACTAATAGTTTTATTGACCAAATAATTTTTGATTGATTCATAAGGTACGATGAGGCTTGCTGCCATAACTTCTCGTTGCCTACTTTCGGTGGAGTATCTTCGCATTTTGCTCAGCTTGTATGGAAAGCGACAGAAGAGATTGGTGTTGGAAGAGCATTTGGTACCAAGTGGGGAATGAACTGTTCTTTTATTGTAGTTCGTTATAAACCGAAAAGTGACAATAAAGTGGGCGTAAAAGAAAACATAGAAATTGGTACCTTTGACCCAGTTGCTTACAATTGTAGTGCAGTGGAATGCAAGGAAGACGCTCAAAGACAAGTCACACCGAGTCAGGACAACTACCAACAAGATAAAAATGTACCATACCAAAAAGAGAATCAGAATAAGCCACAAAGGTTTAGTGATTTTGATAAACAAAGTCTTCATGGATTAAGCAAGTTTGAAGGCAACCATGGTTCCCATGGTTACAGCACAACCCCTGGTTATTACCCTAAGAACCAGGAAAATGTTGACAGAGGTCACGGAGTTAATAGTCAATATTTGTCAACAGATCCCAACAAAGATAGGCCCAGAGCATTCATTACTAGAGCTCATCTGTCTAAAGACTCTTTGATTAAAATTTTGTAAATAACATGCACTTCCTCCCTCCCCAATTATAAGTTGGGGAAAGCTTATTACGTTCTCTTATATTGGACCATTCCAAAGAGGAATTTAAATGCAGCAAAAAAGGTGAAAACTTTCTTTAACATCTTTGTTACTATACGACGTTAATACTTGAACAATATTACTTGACAACTGCATAATTTGAGTCGATTTTAGGAGAAAATTGTAAAGAACTTTTCATAATATAGCACCATGCTGGTGTTAATGAAAGAACAGTTTAATAATTTTCTATATATGATGGTGGACTTGTCATTGAATCCATTAATTATATTTTTAATCAAGTTAGATCTACATCTTATCCTGACCAGTTCCTTGCATTCAAGAAAACTATGCGAAAAGACATAGATAATGAAATAAAGAGGTTTTTGTCTCTAAAAAATATTTGAAGCCTTCATTTGATAACCTGCGAGTAAAGTACTTTTAATCTTAGGTAAACTGCAATGTTTGGGACCTCAATTGCCGTTAGATTTAAGTTTCCCCCTTAAAGAAATGAACAATTTCAACGTATGAGAAGGTAGAATTTTGTCAGAAACAGGAAGGAAAATAAATGGAAATAGCGTTGGGGGTTCTTCGACCAACAGCCTCCATTTAACCCCAAATTCTGCCGTACTCTCAGGTACTTGCCTCCATGGAGATTCAGCCACTAAAAGGCAACAGTTATTCCGAAAACAAATCTGACACTAGTACCCTCCTTGCCTCACAGATCACAATGCATAAATGTTTAATTCGAACTCAGGACTGGTTTTTGTAACGGCCTGATCATCCAAGTGAGAGTTATTCTGGGAAGGCTAGATAAGCCATTTGTAATTGATCAGTTTCAATCCGTTGGTTCATTTAGGTAGTTGTGTTTGGTTCGGTTGTCTGTGGAATGTTGCTGATAACTCACTGTTTTGGTATCAATAATTGCTGATCTGCTGAGGGGAGAATGTTTTTTTGCAAACGGTAAACCAGCTTCCCAAAGTCAGTTTCTGGAAGAGGCGTTTGTGTTTAAGTTTATGCATTATAAGTAGATTCCCATTTAAAGGTGTGTTTGTTATAACGATATCGCGGAGATATTTTTTGTCAGTAAGGATATTAATATTTTTATCATATGAGATAAAATTGCGAATCCTGTATCGTCAGATGTTACAAGCTGGTATTTACCTTTCACCAATTCGAATGGGCACGTCAAGGTGACAATTGAGGGGCGATGGAGACGAAAGGAAGAATTCATCCCATAGGAAATGGATGTCAGATTTTTTCGTTGTTTAAACATCTCAGCTCGTTTCGGGCCCGTCGGAAAGTTCTGTGGACATAAAAGACAAATCTCCGGTTTCAGATAAGATCAGTTGAAGCTTTATGTTTAAAAATTAAATTTGTGCTGGTAGGTAGTTTTTGACCTAATTTTGTACTTGCTCGAATTTTTCAAACCTGTCAAATTCGATTGAGCCAGTGCATAATCTCCTTTCGTACGGAAACTTACTAATCAAATCCTACTTTTAAAGTAGCTGACACAAAGCAAACAAGTCTCACGTTAAGAAACCTATCGTAATTGTAAGATATAGATTTACTATAACTGCAATTTCAAAGGTGTGTAATAGTTGCTATTTATTCTCAGAGCATAAGAAATGCATTGGCCGAGAAGTTACCACGCTGGGCTTATAATCGGCGAAAGGTTTGAGACCTCGACGGGTGCCTTTGGGTAGGATTCACTCACGCTGTCCATGTCCACCCTGGAGATGAACTGTACGTGGATTTCGACGATTATCCGCGAACGAGAAGCCACCAACACCACCATCAAGTCCAATCTTACAAATAAAATAATTCTCTTTTGGATTTATCAAAATATCAGAACAAGTTCTTATTTAAACACCTCTTTAGTCGGGACACGATTTAGATTTTCTTGGAACCCATCTGATCGAGAACACCTCGCTTTGCTTGCTGTGATTTCCATAGAGATAAACCAGTAATGTAGGCTAAGCTTAAGATATACATTAGAAAGAAAATATTTTTAAGGTCGAAGATCTGATCTCTAAATGATATATTTGCGATGTCGTCAACTGGATGTTCCAATATGTATCAGTTTACATAGCACTTCATAAAACGGTCACCAGTTCCGAATCCATTAGCAGCTAAGTGAAATAACAACCATAGCTAAGGTTGGGTTACAGAGAGAGGTATTTGTGGATCTTGAAGCAAATTATATTTCGATGACAATACTTTTAAAGTCAAATGCTTTCAAAAGCTGGCGTAGGACTCATATGGATATGGACATTGTCTACCACATTCACTTCTGGATAGGCAGTTTCCATTAGCAATAACTATTTATCGACACGCCCTCTTTATAAGAACACACAAGGCACCATAATAGGGGCCTGTGTCGTGTAACAGGTTATCAGTCTCCAAACATATATCATTACCACCATTAAATTCTTAACCAATAAGGGCAGTCTTAAGATAACTTGCATGATCAATTAGCCACAACATTCTTGCTCATATTTCATCCCGTCCACTAGAGCCCACAGAGAAACTTTTTCCGGTTATTTTTTTAACCAAATTTTGGTCACAGCAAGGTACGTTATCAAATTATTCCTGCAAAGTTTTTCAGTCACACTTTAAGTACTAGTTAGCATGCATGTGCTTACTACTGTAAGGTAATAACTCAAAGTATGGGCTTTAAGTTTTTCTCAACACGTCCGAAGTGAAAGTTCTTGCTTTTTGTTCTTCAGGAGGAGATGAAAGTGTTGCGTTTATCTTTACTGCTATTCATACTGCAACTGACCGTTTGGCAAGGAAAGAGTGCGTTTTTTGATGAAGGTGGTAAAAAGAAATCAAGCTGGAAAGAAAAGTTGAAGGAATCGAAAATGGGGAAATGGGCCGCAAAAGCCGGCAACAAACTTGGCCTGGCGTTGGGCGTAAAACTGAAACGTAAGTTAAGTTGAAAAACTGTTAAAACATATTTAATAATTAAAATAACAACATGGAAGAATTTATATGAATTGCCAGATTTTGCTCCAAAGGAAATTGGAAAATAATTACGTGATATTGGAAATACACCAACAATGATCTCAAAAATAATATTTGGACAGAGGCGTTGTGTCCACCCTTGCAATTCTTCGGGTTTAACAATACAAGGACGTTCTATATTTAATCTTGGAAGTTTAATCTGCACTCTAAAAAATTGATGCAAAGCTGCCAAAATTTGGCCTGTTAAAGTTGAAAGATAAAAAAAATCAAAACAAACAAAGAAAAGAAAACAAAGAAGCTCTGCCAAGATAAAAACAGGAGGAAAAAAAGCAGTTGGAAAAAATCAAGAAAAGACAGCTTTTTTACGCATTTAACAAAAGATTCTTGCGACTATACAATTGTGTGGTGTTTTGTATAGGAAGATTAGCAGACGATCCCCCACCCGTGAGGTTCAATATCAAGGGAACTGCCATTTTAAAGAATGGGAACCTTAATTTCGAGTTGGCCGGCGAGAAAATTCGACCTGGCCAATCAGGACCGTCAAATCCTAACTTTAAAGCTGGTTCTTCATTATCAACAGCTACACCCACAAAGGGATCGACCACACCAACTAGTCCAACGACGGGCACTGGTCAAACGACTGGTACTGGTCCAACGACTGGTACAGGTCCAACGACTGGCACTGGTCCAAAGACTGGCACTAGTCCAACAACTGGCACTGGTCCAAAGACTGGCACTATTCCATCAACTGGCACTGGTAAAACCACTGGCACGGGTAAAATTACTGGCACAGGTTCAACAACTGGCACTGGCAAAACCACTGGCACTGGTAAAACTACTGGCACAGGTCCAACAACTGGCACCGGTAAAACGACTGGCACTGGTCCAAAGATTGGCACTAGTCCAACAACTGGCACCGGTCCAAAGACTGGCACTAGTCCAACAACTGGCACTGGTCCGAAGACTGGCACTAGTCCAACAACTGGCACTGGTCCAAAGTCTGGCACTACTTCAACAACCGGCACTGCTAAAACCACTGGCACTGGTCCAAAGACTGGCACTAGTCCCACTACTGGCACTGGTCCCAAGACTGGCACTAGTCCAACAACTGGCACCGGTAAAACCACTGGAACGGGTCCAAAGATTGGCGCTAGTAAGACTACTGGGACTGGTCCTACGACTGGCACTGGTAAAACTACCGGGACTGGTCCAAAGACTGGTACTGGTAAAACTACTGGGACTGGTCCAAAGACTGGCACTAGTCCAACGACTGGCACTGGTCCAAAGACTGGCACTAGTCCAACAACTGGCACTGGTCCAAAGACTGGCACTAGTCCAACAACTGGCACTGGTAAAACAACTGGCACTGGTCCTCAGCCAGCCGCTCAGGTTGCACCCACTTCACCCTGCCCGCGACCCCTAAATGGTAAGAGTAATCGATTCAAGCAGTAATAAAGATTAAAATAATATTAATAATGACGATGATATAAAAAAATATGATGATCCAAGTAATGAGCCACGTTACAACTCCTGGATTATTTACCTTTTACAAAACATCACTGAAAATATTTTTTTATGCTGTCCAATATAACGAGTGGGTTTTTTTTTATTTCTGGTTGAGTAACGAAATGAAAATTATTCCAATGTTTACATTTAGTTTATTTCCCACTTCAGTTTATGTGATAATAGTCGCCAATGATTTGAAGAAAACGCAAAATGCTTACCGAAGAGTCCACGGCTCCCCTGACCTAAGACTGGATGATCACATGATGTGCGATGCTCAAAACTACGCTCAGAAAATGGCCTCTAAGGGAGTCTTGGAGCACCAATCGAGTGCAATTCTCGCACGACGAGGAGTTGGAGAGAACATTGGAATGTCCTGCGTTCCTGCTCGAAATGGTCCTTTGACCTACTTAAAAGTACAAAAAATGGCAAGGAATGTAGCTAAACGCTGGTAAGAGTGCTTCTTACTACTGCTTTGTCCAGTAAATCGAAGAGCTAAAAGTTATGTTGTTAACGTTTTTCAGTGTATGGATCCTTCAACGATGAAATTTAAAAAAATCATATTTTAAACTGAAACAAATTAAACATAGTTGATACTCAAAGATCAAACCAAACAATAACCAACAACAAATTCTTTATAGGTATGATGAGGTATGTCAGTACAACTTTGACCAGCCAAATTTCAACTCCGATACGGGACATTTTACCGAAGTCGTGTGGTCTGGAAGCAGAAAGCTTGGAGTTGGTTACTCTGTCGGAAGAAACATCAAATTTCCTGGATATGTCTGTGTTTACGTAGTGGGACGGTACAGTCCTGCTGGAAACAACATAGGACCACAAAATCTAAGGAATAACGTTAGGAGAGGGAACTTCAACGGTTCATACTGCACACCAAAGATAAAGCCACCTGCCTTTACCCTAGTTCCTCTTTATAAGAGAAACCGCTTTGGTAACAAAGCTTTTTACAATAAACGAGGTTAAGACCAAGTTTAACTGACCATTAAGTCGACACATACTGTATTCCAAATAATAAAAAACAAGAATTCGTAGCAGAAGTGTGTAGGTTTTTACTAATACTGGTGTTGGAAATTAAAAAAAAATATATATATATATATATTTCTGGGGTATTTGAAAACGGTGTCATTCATAACTATCATTGTGGGCGTCTTTGTTGTACATTCAACTTAACTACTTCACAGAGAAGGCGCAAAAATGTTCTATATTTGATATTATTTTAATAATTAAGGAATCGATTGATCGATCGCAGATCGAGACTTTAGGTTTGTTGTAGCCCCTGCCAAGGTCATTGTGGTCTGGTATTTTACCTCCAGAATAATTCAACTAAGCCATCTTAGAGTATAAGTGAGTGACAAAAGCGTCAGAGACACCTAAAATTGTAATGGAATTTCACCTGAAGGAGTAATGGAGATGACGCTATTGCAAATATGACATATCGATAGTTAATACTAAAGATACTTATCATATCAGTGATTCCAATAATGATAGAAAAGAAGGATCCCCTAGAGGAAACTTCCTGAGAGTTACAGTTTGACTTTAAATTTGAATAGACGTCATAATACCCCTCACAAGCCGAACCCTCATTATTGCCTGTAAGAGAATAGAAGACAGGATCAAAAAGCTTACTTGCTTCCGGGCAAACAAGGCAAATATGCAACTCCCACATCATAAGTATAGCTTAAATTAACGAGGGTATTGCTAATGGAACTTACAGATTTTTCGTGCAAATCGTATTCCATTGAAACAAAGTTAACAACATGTTATTTATGAAATAAAATCACTCATTATTGTACACCAAACTCACTATTTAGGGCGTACTTTCCATTCGTTCCATTTGTGGGCCCGGCCTCTTTTATCTTCATGTGAACATAAAGTCCTCGGAGTCAATTTGGCCATATCGTTTTCAGCCAATTAAAGCAGTCTACAGATTACCTGTATTACCACAATGCAGATCTTCCATTGACAAGAAAAACAAACTACAATTTCAGATGGAAGAGAATTTGCCCGAATCCATCGAACAAAGAGTTTTTTCTAAAAAGAACACCGGTGAATAATGCAATGTTGCAAAAAATTCGTTGAAGTGAGCAAAAGAAAACGTCTGATCGGTTCAGTTTAACCGTAATCTTAACATTCTTCAGAGAGTTTGATAATCTGCTCAACAGCAAAACGCTATTTTGCAATCCAAAATGACGCATCCATGCAACTACACCTTTGTTATGCATAGATTAGAAAATCAAAGCCTGCACACCACCATAGTTAAGTTTTCGACACCAACGACTGTAAAATTGAGGGTTCAAAATTTTGTGAATGAAACACTTAAATGCCGAAATTTTCGAGTTTTTACCAAAGCAGGTACGCAGCGCGTGGCCCAATATACAGAACCTAGCCCAGTGAACCAGTACACAGCCAAGTAAACGTTTCTTTGTCGTTCTAATTCTAAGCAACTTTTGCAAAGGCAAATGATAGGTACAAAGTGAATATTAGATCAATTATCTTTGATCAGCCCACATTTTTTCATTTTCCTCTAATGTATTTCTTCATCCATCGAAAGCCTAGGATCTGTGTGGAGTAGTCTTATGCTCTATGATAAAAAAAAAACCATACATTGAAGCAACCGTATAATCGTTCATTCCGAAATGCTAGCTTGGAACCTGTAGGTGCAGTAGGCTGTATGATAAAGGGCTTCCAGCCATAGGCAATTCATAGTGGGTGGCTTTGTCGTGGGTGTGCTTTGACAAAAACACGTGTCCCGTGCCTCAGGCTGAACCAGGGGCTATGAAGTTGGCCATGAGTTACAGACAACGAGCCGTCGGAGGCTGGACCTCAGAAGAAACCTCTTCTGGTACCGTGCGATTTTTAAAGGCCACAGATGGATACAAATAAACAGTCCCACCTTCAAAAATTCTGCGACTATTAATCATGAAAAACCATTAAACTTGAAGCCATGGAAACTCTGATATTGCTTTCGGAAGATGGAAATAGACTAGAAGGATTCGTAAAACGAAAGCAAAACAAACGAAAGACTGTTGAGTGATAAAAATTATTTCGAATTAGACTTGAGAGTTTTTGCTTAGTAGTAGTGCCGAAGATCGTTTTTTCTTATTGAAAATAATATAGCATTTCATATTGAACTTTTACACCTCACTGAGTCAGACGCTGACTCGCGAGATAATTCAGGAAGCTTCGCCGAGGTAAAAAGGGTTAACGTCCAAAAAAGCGAGAAGTTAAATTGTAGAAGAGGAGGCTGCACTAGGGGAGGCAGGAACGATTTTGGACTGCTAATCGCACGTGTCAAACAGGCCGTACAGTTTTTATTGGTCAGAAAAATTTAATCGGGCTTATTCATATCAAAATGCACTCGAAATCATGTATGTGTTTACCTATTCAAATTCTCAGGTCGAATTCAAATTTGGAGGTTTCTTTTTTTCTATTTATGAAATGCCTCTCGTATTAATGAAATACCGACTGACGCTTCCTCCCTGTTTTTCACCGATTCGTGTCCGTGGATCGGAAGGAAGATTACGGCTTTTTCTTCAAGGCAAGGCGCGCGACAGTAATAGTAAGCAGATGAGAATGTAAAATGCTGCCCTCGGCCTACAGCCTCGGACAGCATTTTCAGGACCGAGGTCACAGTTTCTCACCATACGGACCGACCCTTAGCCGGTAAATAAAATATTTTAAAAAAAACTTACCGAAATTCTTTCCAAAAGAACAAGAATGATTTAGGGCAGTGAATAAGGCAAGATCTTCTATAAACTGAACAATTTTTGAGCGAGTAAATGGTAGTTAAAATAGAGGTACATAATGCAAATTAAAGAGAGATGCTTCCCCGAAACATTTTCATATGATAAAGGTGATTTAAAAGGCTTTCAAACAAACTTTGAATCAGGTTACAGGACTCGTTACCGTGCCCTCTAAATCCTCTAATTTGGGGTCGCAAATGTATCATTATTAAATCGGTTGACACGCGGCCTAAAAACTGTCTCTATATAACTTTGATCCTTCGCAAAAAGTAGCTCAGAAAGTTGAACTTGTGAGGTATTTGTCTACTATTCAATTTTTTTAACGATGGACTTTTTTATTCGTTCAATATTTGAATTTTATCAAACAATTTCTTCATTGTAAAACGGTGAGCGAAGTCTCCAGTTCTACTGCAAATACTTTTTTAGTAAGTCTTTGCAATTCTGTTCAATTTGGTCATTTGTACCGTAAATTGCACAAAAAACACCGAAGGAATTCAACGAGAAAAAGGCGCATCAAATTCCCCTTGGGTCTCACTTGAATTGGTTTTTAGGTGGAAGAAAGACCAGATTTATACACGTCATTGCAGCAAACTATCAAGCAAACTCCCACAACTTCAAAACATGCATTTGAATCTACTTACAGTTATTTTCTTTGTCATTTACTGGCTGAGCAGAGGTATTCTTTGTACATTTATCATAGATGAAAGTGAATTATTCTTGCTGTAAGATCATGGAATGCTTTTGAAGGAAAAACTGTCGTGACAGTTCCTAAACTTAAGTTCGTTTGCCAAACTAGTGCCACTGTTTCAAAAGTGTACATGCGCTTTGTGATCTTACGCGCTCCGTAATTGACAGGTGTTAGGTTGTGACAGATACCTTTAAAAAAAGTGTTTCAAAGTTTGTTTGGAAGCCTTTTAAATCATCTTTGTCATTACACATATAAAATTTTCTCGGTGAAGACTCTCTCTTTAATTTGCATTACCTGATTTAACTTACGTTTACTCGCTCAAAAATTGTTTAGCTTATGGAGGATCTTGCCGCAATTACAGCCCCAAAACCTTTGGGTTCTTTTGGAAAGCATTTCTCTAAATCCTAGTAAAAAAAAATAATAATGTTACCCAGCAGCCTAGGTCGCTCCGTATTTAGAAAAACTTTGCTCTTTGTCTTGAGTAACGCCTGAGGCCATAGGCCGAGGGCGGTATTTAGGGCGGTATTCCTCGGGCACAGTTTTTTCCCCATACGGACCTCACGGCTGGCGAATAACCTTATATGTATCCCTACAATTTTGTAAAAATTACGAAATCCAATAAGCTTTCATTGAGTTTAGGAGGGCGTATCACACGAGGCTGATACAAAGCCATCTCGGTGGGAAAATCATGTCGAATCGAATCCAGTACGTTTGGTTGCTATAGTTAATTAGTGCGTTTTTTTTTTCGAAAGCGCTGAAAATTCATTGGAAAGATAAAACACAATTTCACATATGAAAAAACCTTGAAAAAGAGAAAATAGAGTTGCATTCATGGTGCGAGGCGTGGTAAACTGACACATGGACGATCGGGTACAAAATTATGTCAGGAAATCAATAAAACATGACTTAAATTTAAATCACGTAATGAGTGAAGGAGACAGATTTTGATATAAGGTAGAGATTCTAGGTCTAAACCTCGATTCGTTGTAGCACTGTGCGCTTGGGATATTGCTTATTAATCACAGTTTCCGTGGGAATTTGTACGTTTTACTTTTGTCCTTTTTAAAGCTTTGAAACAAGCATTGGGTGATCGTCATTGTACAGTTTCTTGAAGAGGGCTGAAGAGGATTCAAAACATGTAAGTAAAAATGTCTAAAATAACAATCATATAGTTAACATAATTGGCAAATATTTCATTTGTTTTCCTTTCATATTAGCTCAGTACAATTTAAGAAACCGAAACGCATGTCATTAGATATTAAGTTTGAGTTTCCCAATGGAGCATCACCATCTTGGGAAACCTGAAAGCCAAATGGCTACTTTAATTTTTGAAAACAAAGCATCATCGGAAGCTTTCAGAAATATAAGAAGATCGCGCCTGGAGTAAAAAAAAAAAGTCATCTAGAGTAACTATGGTAAACTAAGTTTTCCATCTACTGGAAAAAAAGTTTAGCTCGGTATTTTCCATTGAAGTAATTTTTTTAAAATAATTATTTTGACTTAGTGGCTTGAAACCTCCTCGCAAAAAGACTCTTACAAGACAAATTTAATCGTCACAATTCTTTACAGGCTTTTCGCAAAGATTATGCTACTGGTTTTTCTGGGCACATCGAATTCCTATGTTGGTAAGTAGACCAGTAGACGGAACATATTTAATTGAAATTGAAAAGTTACCTGAAGTCACCAGTTACGTCATCTCCATTCTGAACTGTGCTAGTGTTCGAACAGTTTCTTGACGAAAATTTCCAGAGGCAAAAAGGTTGTTTCACAAAGATGGAAACGGTGAAGTGTCTTTTCTCCGTTGGTTCCTGTCTATTTTATGTAAATTTGATTAAAAAAGATGACTAGTTGTTATTACTTTCTTGCGTCTTAATAGACACCTATGTACCCTCAGTTCATGGGATAAAAAACCTCAGCCAACATCACGCTGTCTCTAACGACTAAGTAGGCCGATAGCGCATGGCGTTTATATTCTCTTACCGTATCTAAGTATTTTGCTTGTCGTCGAGATAAGAGCTAATAATAACAAAAATTCATTAAGAAATACTTCTCATTAAGTCTTCGGTACTTTGTATATCTCTTTTTAACTTATTTTTGTGACACCTCACCCATTTCTGCCCGTTGTGCTCTCTATTTTAAGCCATAGGGCAGCCATTAAATGGAGGCAAATACTCAGTAAACGGAGTGGTGGATATTCTACCAAATGGTGACGTGGAACTTCGCCTGGGTGCAAGAAAAGAAAGCAGTGGACCTGGTGCCCAACCACTTAGCCCCACACCTATGTTACCTACAAGTGGCTACACTTCTGGATCTTCCACTGGGGGAGCTGCCAATACTGGTACAGCACCAATACCCGGATCGACCTCCGGATTCAGTACAACGCCAGGGTTCAGCACATCGCCCAGAATAAGGAATGCAGGTACGACGGCACTGCAATGACACAAAAAAAAAACTCCTGATAAAATGATGATAACAATAATTATTAATGATAATAATAATATGATAAAACTGAAAATAGGTTCCTGCCGGATTATATTCTAATCTTCGCGTCCTCAGATTCTTAGAAAAACAACCGAATCGAACATGACAAGTTCTACATTGCACCTAAATGATGACTTGTACAATTAAATGTTCCATATCGCAGTGGAACATTTCACGGATGGGCGTCGTCTCCATTTTAATAAATGGCGTATGATATTCTTTAAGTTTTCTGAAAGTAGCACATCTCGATCAACAGCGATCCTCCACATAGTTAGGAAGAGGAACGGCTCTAAAATACGGTCTTACTTTACGAAATTCAAGTTTTCATTTGCAGGCGACAACCCAAGACAAGTTGGACTTAATTTGCACAACGACTACCGCAGAGTACACAACGCTCCAATAATGAGCCTTAATTCCCAACTTAACGATGACGCTCAGAGATATGCAGAAAAACTTGCCCGTGAGAGTGTTTTTGAACATGACAAAAACAATAGAAACCAAGGAGAAAACCTGGGGTTACAATGCGCCAGTGGAAGTGATGCAGATCTGGTTAAGAAGGTTGTTGATGCATGGTAAGCTTCATCTGAGGCAATGCAAGTTTGATAAAATATTATTTGAACTTGACTTTTATTGATTTGGAATAAAGCTCAGAACAATTCCCAGATGAGCCAGTGTTGAATGTATTCCGGGATTATATTGGTTTTGCTCAAGGTTGCTCTATAACTGTTTCTTCAAATGTCGCTGAAATTAGTTTTAGTTTTAGTTTTTCACTGAGCGGCATCCCTTGAAGTTAATACTGACCAAGAAAAACATGCATTGAATCGTCTGCCCATCAATAAATGGATGTTGTTTCACAAATATGCGTGCCATTGCAGTGCTACAAGAATAACTTCTGATCCGCTGTCTCATTTTTTAGGTATAAAGAGGTTTGTGGTTACAATTTCGACAATCCTGGGGTAAGTTCTGGGGTTACTGGTCATTTTACTCAAGTTGTGTGGAAAACAAGCACCAGACTTGGCATTGGGTTCGCCAGGGGAAGTTACACATTTGGCTCACAAAGATTTGACAACTGCCTGTTTGTGGTCGGCCGATATCTAGAACCAGGAAACTTAGTTGGTGCCTATTCACAGAATGTGTCGAAGGGAAGCTTTAACGTGCAGATTTGTCGTTCTTCAAATAATTACGGGAAGAGAAGTAAGCCTTTTCGAAAACCAAATTCGGGAAAAATTAAAAGAAAGAGCACCTTAGAGTTGGTACTTTAATCCTTTAACTCCCAAGATTTGATTGTTAATTCTCCCCTCTTGCTACTACACAATTCCTTGTAAATTAGTTGCGAGAATGTGGTGAAAGATCAAGATAACAACTTCTACCTGATAAGTTTGAGTATTCTCATTGACTGTTTGCTAAAAATAGTGTGGAAATTATTCAGAGAAGTTACATGTTAGTCACGTTAAAGGGTTAACTAAGGGCAAGCCATATTGTGTGATGCATTTCTGGAAAGGTGAAATAAAGTTGTATTTGGCGAAAGATAATGGCTATGCCTACATTTTTTTTATTTTATTTACTGGCAATTAAAAAAGCATTTAAAGAAACAGCTGGTCGGTTGATTTTATGGGATTCACACCAACATAGGTAAAACATAGCCGCGTATGAAAGCAAATTTTATCGTTATCTGACTACACAAAGAGATGGTATGATGTCGTCTTCATATAGATATAAATGAAATATTTAATGAAAGGCAATTTTAAAACATATTTTGGTATGAAAATATTACCCAGAAAAGCACGCATAAACTATGCTCGAATGAATTCTATCCCAACTTTTCTACTGAAATGACATAAACTTTCTTGATGGCAGTTCAATTCAACTTTTAAGTTGCTTAAAAGCAGTGTTGGTGAAGTTCGATAAAAAAAAAAACCTCACAAAATAAAAAAATCGCCGGGTTGAAACAACTGCTTATGGAGCCCAGGATGGGAAAACCCTTAAATTTCTTTGAATATCCACATGAGATCACAAAAGAATAAACAAGAGATGTAGAAGAGCTCAACCATTTTTATAACATAGCTAGTAAATTTGTCTAATCAAATTAAATTGCGCGAGCGTGCTTCATATTCCTATTTTGCACGGACATGACGTCAGCAAACAAATCCCTTGAGAAAAAATTTTCCATCGGGTTGAAAATGTTATAAAACAATTGGTTCAAAGGAGCGTCAGAAATGTCATCCGCTCCTTTACTCCTATAAAACGAGTTTCATACGTCAGGTCCCTTCCTCTGTCTTCTTTCAAAACCACAAGACAGGAGGGGGGGGAGGGGGGGGTATCTTCGTATGATTGATACATTTCGGAACTACACGCGTAAACAAAAAATTGTCCTTGATACCACTGGGCGAAAAGTTGAGACCGTCCACATTTCCGTGCCATTTTTTACACGCTCGTCGCCTCCTGGAGTGGAAGTTTAGAGATAATCTCAAGCCACAGAGCATACAAATGGAAATGAGTGGTTGATTTTCCTGCTCTGTGCATGTTTAAGATTTGGAATTACGCGTTATCATAAAATTCATTATATCACGTTTCTGGGGTTATTGTCCTCTACATCGATATTAGATAGGATAACTTATGTCATGTAAATACAGGTGGGTAGTTTCAATCCTTTGGTTCTGGGAGTATCAAGGCTGACAGGAGATCAAGAACCTCAACTTCCAACACAGAATTTCTACTTTTTTTAAAACCTGGCAGATGTAAGCAACTTTGAAAAAAAACTAGCCAGCTAAATTTTATTTATGAGATGATTTAGTGAAGCAATTCCATGAATAACGCCATCAATTTGTTAGTTAAGTATGTAGATCTCTATGCATCTAATTTAATTTATGAAGTCACTTGATTTTTTAATTACAAATGCTCGATTATCGAAATCCTTAGAAAAGAAAAATTTCGGTCTTTTTCCTTGCCTCTTCCATAGAACGTAATCCTATTTTTGTTCTGTTAATGTCATTTATCAGGAGTCTAAAGAATTTACATTGTTTGAATTATCATGGCCTGGTCGTTTGGTTAGGTTTGTTTTCAGTGGGAGGTAAGACATTTTGTTCATTAGAAATAATCGTTTATCGTACAACTATGATATCTTTCAAACACGGTTGTTATCTGCGTTTTCTTATTATATTTGTTCAACAGCAAATGCAGGCTCGTTACGAATTCCTATTGAGGGACAGCTTATATACGACAGTTCATCAAAAACTGCAGATCTCTGTCTGTCGCCGCTCATGTGTCCACCATGTGTTTTTGACGCTCTTTGTAATCAGGGCGGAATTAATTCTATGCAAGGAACAAATAATCCACCTTACTCAACCAACGCTTTACCGCTAACCACTGTGTCAACGACCCCAACATCGTCGAGTACAGAGTTGCCCTCAACCACCGAAGCTACCACGCAGAGTGTTCCAACAACGGAGGAGCCGGCCAGTAGTACAACAGCATCAACCCCCTCGAGCAGCAGTATCACTGATCATACCCCTTCCTCGGCGTCTGAGACAACTCTCCTCACAGAGGCAACAGAAGCAACCGACGGTGGTAATCTAAGTCCTACAACATCGGTCACGGTGTCAGCAGCAACGGTAGGCGGAGGAATCGACGCGGAGGCAGGTAATTATGGGGATTTCATCGGAAAAAAATCTGACATAGGGAACAAGTTGGACCTTGTGGTCTCCCCGATAACACAAATGATCCACCTCACCATTTTGTTTGTGAGGCTAGAGTTGAGGTACATGATAAATGTGAATTGTAGCTATATGTCCTCCTATGTATAATGGTAGGGTTGTTCAGTTTTTGGA
Source organism: Pocillopora verrucosa (assembly GCF_036669915.1). Taxonomy (NCBI): domain Eukaryota; kingdom Metazoa; phylum Cnidaria; class Anthozoa; order Scleractinia; family Pocilloporidae; genus Pocillopora; species Pocillopora verrucosa. The sequence continues at coordinate 22,789,006 of NC_089314.1, forward strand.
AAGGTTCATGTCCAATTCATTCGTCATCAACAGGCATACCAAAATACCAGCGTTTAATCGCTTTGCAATGTCTTACCTGAAAACGCCTGCCTTTGAGAGACTTGTTCAAATCGTTGAGAAATAGAACGAGTGGATACTATAGTTCCTACTTGCATAGCCTGATTTGCTCTTTTTCGATATTCTCAATTAAGTAAAAAATGTCCATCACTTAAATCAGTTCCTTTTTGCTTTGTTTTTTACTCGTAGACGTTCTCCAAAAGGGATTGGATAAGCACAACTTTTATCGCAGAATCCACAAATCACCTGCTCTAATTTTGAGCTCACAGTTGAACCGCGATGCCCAGAAGACCGCTGAAAAAAGTGCAGCTCAGGGTAAACTTGTCCACACTGACGACTCGGAGTTGGGTGATCAAGGAGAGAATCTCGGCAAGTTGTGTACCTCAGATGAAACTCCCGAGGAGATTATAACTAAAGTTGTTGAGAGATGGTGAGTAGATTATGACCAAATCTTCTCCGATCGACCTGGTAAAATCCTATGAAGATTTCCATAAACATGATGCTGCACGAATCCTAAAAATTAGAGACTTACTCGTGATGAACAGATAGGTCTACCTCAGTCAAAAAAAGGCATAATCTAATGAGGAGCTTCTGAGCTCGTGCTTCACTTTCTTCGTGGAATGTGGAATTTTATACAGGGAAAATTTGGTTTTATTCCACTATGCCAAGTGATTGTCCTAAAAAGGAAAAAATATATAGATATGTATTATCTAGTTGGATAATTTCCCTTTTTTCGACTTTTCCTTTTGAAAATGCATCCATATTTTGAGGAAAAACTCATTTCTGGTTAGTTCTGGAACAACAAGGTCTAAGAAAAAGAAATTTTTTTTCTTCCTTTTTCTTCGTACTGAAGGTATAACGAGATTTGTAAGTACGATTTTAGCAAGCCAGAATGGTCACCCTCAACTGGACATTTTACACAGATTGTTTGGGCCTCGACTTCACAACTCGGCCTCGGATGGGCCACAAAAGATGAAGACGGCTTCCTTTGTTATTATGTGGCAGGAAGATACAGCCCTAGTGGAAATATTGACAACAAATTTGAAGAAAACGTCATGAAAGGAAGTTTCGACCCATCATACTGTTCGTCAAAAAGGCGAAATCTTAAGAGTGTGCGAGATGTGATCTGGCCAAAATGGTATAACATAATTGTGAGAAGTCTCCACCAATACTAATTTAATCATATTTTAAAACTTAGTATAATTCCTTTTTGAAATGATTTACTATTCCTTTGTAACAATTGACATGATAAGGAAAAAAAGATGAGGTACAACTCAGTAATTTACCCGATTATTTGTCGTTATTATATACCACAAGCCGGGATATTCCCAAAAGTGACTAATAAATTGTTGTTTTAGAGACAAGTTTCTTATAGACGACATGAAATACAAATTTATTTACCATAGCCATGCTGTCATTGCCATACTTTTGAGATAAGCTAATACAAAATGCCATCTTAAGACAAACACCATATCGGAAATGAATCAGTACGGTATTAAGTCGAGTAATTATGTTACTTGATGCTTTTAAGAGCGCTACAATTGTCGTTTGAAAACTTGCCAAATCAGCTACGCGTTGAACCGAATTGGTCTGAATTTTATGGAAGATTGGATCATCTGTAAGGGAGTTTCGTTCCATTACAGTCACATTAATTACTACGAAAACAAATTTCAGTTGAAATATTATTGCCATGGGTTGGGCTGAAAAGTGAAGGTCTATTTGGTAGGGCGGATTGCTCTTTTTGGGTGCGAATTTGCAATGGGAGGAAACCTCAAGACTACAAGTCACTATGTAAAAGGTTGGCTATCGATGAACTGACTTCACCCGGAAAAAATGTAACGAAAATTTTCCCATCATCAGTGATACCTGACTGTTGAAGATATTGATCATCACCATGATTGACAACGAATTTGTTTCTCAATGACTTTATGATAATGTTTCAAGGACCCAATTTGAAGTTTGTCAAGCTCAAGGAAGGCTCTCTGAGGGTTTTAAATCTATAAGAACCAAAGTTTATACACCAAGGCCAAATGTATGGTAGTCTAATGATACCAGCTTCACACTACGGTGATTCATAATTTAAACAGCATAGCCAGCTTAATTGGGTCGTGCTATAAGACTCAACAATTCCTAATCAGTCTAACTGAAGGATAAAAAGTTGCTGTGTTACGTCTTCATGTCGGCGTTGTATCGATTTATTTGCGCTAGCAAGGAGATGAATTCTCTCTTTCCCTGGGAAATAAAGTGTTGCACTTCATTTACTCATTTATTCGTGAAATCACCCTGAGATTTTAAGACTAGGTTGGCTCTTCAGATAGAGAGAAACTGACCAAAACTTGGCTGGAAAAGGAGCTATTGGCAAATAAATTCGTGTTTCGGAAAATTTCGTTTTATTCTAATTTTTTTGTCAAACCAACTCTTCAAGACATCTACCAGTTGACAAGACAAATTCTCTTGCGACTGGTATATGAGCAGAGGTCTTGAGTTACTGAATTCGGTCACATGTTGAATACCAGCGCCTTTCAAGTGAGCGTAGAGTTAATATTGATGGTGGTTTTGTTCAAATATTTGCACAAATTGAAACAAAAGCAATTCAGTTATTTGCATTTTTGTGACGCCTTCCTGAAGCCTGGAGTAGGTGAGTTTTGAGGAGGATGTGGCTTTTTCTGTTTTCCTAAGGCAAAATCGATACATTTCCTGAGCTGTGACTTACTTACCGCAAGGTTACTAAACGACTTCATTTCGTAGCAGATCTTGCTTTCCAGAAGTTTTTTTCTTAAGGCTTAAGGAATGAATCGAATTAGCCATTAAGAGACAGCTACTAACGATTTTTCCCTAAGTGTTATAAAGTAGTGAAAACGTTTAAATAACGAAAGTCTGATTCAAATTCTGAGGTGATAAACGAGTATTTCACGAATTAGAAGATTCATTTGCTTTCCGTACATCGTTTTACATCTCCAGACAAAACAAACGAAATCTAACTTTACTTTGAGGGTGACGCAATAAGTGTCTAAATCTATTGAGAAAATTAAAAGTGGAAAAGGATAGATTTATCTCAATGTCTCCCTCTCACAAAAATTGTCATTTTTCAAGACCATGATACACAGTATACTGGCATGGGAACGTTTGGAATGTCTTTGTGGTTTTAAAGTTACAGATTTCGGACAAGTTGGGTGTTTATGGTCGCCTTTCTAAAGGTGCCAAGTCTACGTCGAACATCACTTCACCTAGCCTATGTGGAATTTAAAACGATACCTGGAGCGTTACACAAAGCTGTGCAAAAAAGGCATGAACTAAGAATTCTGAGAGTCATTTCGCTGAAATGCTCCAAAAATTTAGCAAAACCTACTTTCTCAGAATCTTTTGTGTTTAAGCACAGATAAGAATTTGCGTTTTTGTATTTGAATAATCAACTTTACACCGAAAAGTTCTCTATTCTCTTACGTATAGCCATCATGAGCTGGCCTTTCATTTTCCTGATAATTCATGCAACATATGCCGCGAATGGTAAGTTAAAATTACATTTATAGTGTAAAGATCGTTTTATTCACTGTAATATTTAATTAACAAGTACAGAGGAAGGATTAGATCTTTTTAAAGTTTTGTCAAGGCTAAACTCAATTAATTTTTTTCGAACAAAAATTATATTTATCGTTGTCAAAATTTCAGGGTTATTGTTATTATTATTAGTGGTGTTAGTAATGGATTACTATCATTAGTATATATGCCACACTGTGTTGGTGAAAGGGGTAAATATTTACCTTGCTGCTTCGCGGTTGGGTAAATATCTACGACTATTCTCCACTTCGGTGAATAATTATCCATCATTGTCAGCAATATCATCATTATCTGTTGTTCAATTATCAACATTATAATCTTATCAAAATCATTATTACTATGTTTACTATTACCATTTTTATTATTACCATAAATATCATTAAAAATAATGGGAAGGATAAAGAAGGTAAACCTATTGTGCCGTTAGGCCCTTTCAAAATCTTAATGAAAATTTTATTTTCCTTTCCCACACCAAGACTCAAACGGTTTTTAAGTTAATAAGAGGAATAAAACATTCGAAGTAATATTAAAAATAAATTCAAAGTGTATTTCTGCTTTGGGACCCAAAATTTGTATATTCAGATAAAACCGACATACTCTTATCCTGACTAGATTTCTGATACTGTTCCTAACTCTCGTTGTTTTGTTTTCATATTATGTTTCACGTTGTTGTCATTTGCTGGAAACAAAGTTAATAAATGCATCTATAGGAAGCATCCACAAAATTCAACTATGTAATGTACATACTTTTAAATTCGCAGAATTTACAATCCAAGGAAACGGTTCATATGAAGCTGGGAAATTAAAAGTAGACCTTCACCTTGAGTCGAATTTGAGCTTAACAGCTAAGACAACTGTTCCCCCAACTTCAGTGGTGAAAACTCTTGCTCCTACTATAAACGCGACAACAACTCCTCCATCTGAAACAATTCCCCCCTCTACGCTACCTTCAACACCGGTTCCTACCGTAAATTCTACGACGATTGGGTCCGTGACAGGGAACCCACCGACACCTACACCAACAACAACAAGCGCAACAGTGAATGTCACTACCCCAACACATGTACCAGAGTATCTTGATGGAAAACTTTCAACAAACTCCGAGCCATGTAAGTAAAATATTCAACCCACATCAGTCGAGAACATTCAAATGTAGCAACATATTTCAGTTCGTAGCGTCCATTAACCTTTTCATACATCATCAATGGATAAACCCTTTTCGAAATGGCAGTGGGTCGGGCAGTGACAGCTTTAGTGATAGTGGCAAGGTTAGCTGTGTGAGATGACCCCAGAAATATTACGACATCGGCATCGGAAAAAGTTGAGAGGGGTTAGCGGCGGTGGGTTGGAAAAAGTTGAGAGGGAGTAGCGGCGATGGGAATAGAGTGTTGGAGAGAGTGGAATGGATAGTGGAGGTAGCAATAGTATTGGTGACAGAGGTGAGAAGCTCATTTGGTGACAGTGGAAATGGCAGTGGTAGCAGAGGGCAATATAGAGGCTACGGTGGTGGTGTGAGACAGGTGCAATCGAAATAAGGGTTTTGAAAAGGAAATAAGCTTAGAACGACTCCCTAACCATGAGCTTGGATTTAGTTTCAGCTTTAGATCGTACAGCCCTAGAGCTTCACAATTACTATCGTTCTATCCACGAGGCGCCTCTCCTGACCCTCGATACAAACCTCCGAAAAGATGCTCAAGAATATGCTCTCAAAGTTGCTAGAAGTCAAATGCTACGCCCAGAACAAAATGTTGTACTCAATTCTAAAAACGAAGGTGAAAACCTGGGATTTAGATGCTCGACAACACGACCTGATCCTGGAAAATCTTTGAGACAGATAATGAAGCGATGGTAAGAAATCCGCGGGCTACTGACCCTAACGTCTTTTAAATCTTGTCTTCTCGTACTTTTTCCCGTCTATGACCCTGGTTTCCCCTCATTTTTCATATTTACCGACTCAGGTGTCTAAATTGTCTCCAGTAGAATTCAGTATTTCTTGCGCTCCTCTTCTTTGTCAATGATTGGATACGTTATAAATTTGGTGATGTGACCGTCAAACCCAACAAATTACAATTTGAAAAAACTTCCCTTAAAAAAATATATTAACAAAAGAATTCTGAATGTTTTAGAACATTTGCGGCATAGTACAATGTTGAGTGTCTCGTTAAAAAAGTAAAACTCGATGAGGAACGAGATAAATATAAAATTATTCATTCAATTTAATTTATTGCTCCTCAGGTATGACGAAGGTTGCCAATACAACTTTCAAGCACCATCGACAGATAAGTATTCCTTCAGACATTTTACACAAATGACGTGGAATGGAAGCAGAAGGCTGGGCGTTGGCATCACCTATGGGAAAATCAACAATCTGCATTGCCTGTATTTCGTCGCACGTTACAGACCCCGCGGAAACCTGGGAAACAAGCTCATATATATCAATAACGTGAAGAAAGGAGTTTTTGATTCGTCTTTTTGCAGACCAATAGCAAATCAATCGCCTAACCAAGAAGTTATTTTGAAAGAATAATCTGAAATTAATTTTACGTGTACAAAACAAACGAGAAGAAAACTTTAATTTTTCTTTAACATATGCTAAATATGTATTTATGGGAAGTGTGTTATGACTTGGAACAGAGTAATTAAGGACATCTCGGTTTCAATACTGATACGTAGTTCAGACAAACCATGTTTAAGACATTAAAAGCTGTTCAATAAACAATACAGCTGTATTTTGAAACTGATATCTAAACGCGTGGTAAACTTATGAGCAGTCAATTCCTCACCTCAAGTGGCTGAAACACACGCAATTCGGCTTTGAAGAGGGATGTTTGTCGTCTTCATACGAGCGTGGGACAGAAAAAAAGCATTCGTTTCCTCATGGAGATTCAGAAAATTTCACTTTTGTCACACGCTCGAGACGAGACGAAAAATGTCCTTTTCTCTATTTCGTGGTCGAATATAATATTTCTTCCTTTCTTTCTTCTATTACAATTCTACTTTGTTGTCGGACACTTTGTCTCTTGATAGGTCGATCAAAACTCCTTTGTCTTCCATTTTGGGAAAAAATGGTACATATCAGGCCCTTAGCATTTGCTCAACAGGTTATGGTCACCTGTAGAGAAGTGCTACGGTTGCTCTTTGGAACACCTTAGCTTCAGCACGACATTCCTGAAATTTAGGTTGAGTACAGTGTTCTGTGGTTTCCGATAAAGATCTGCTGTAATCCTATCCGCTGGAATGCATCAAATTGCTTTTTAGTTCCTACCGTTAGAACAAGCTTGTATCAGGTCGTAAAACTAATTTTAAAAGTAATCTAGGATTACATTGGCTCAAAACGCTTTTCGATTATTCTAGACAACGCCCGCCAATCTCCCAAACAATCAGGTGGAAAATTAAAACCAATAACTTGGTTAAATGCATAAAGGGGGCGAGTTTCTGAAGAAAGCGTGCTAATCGCTGCTTCGCTGGAGGTTTTACAAGATTGGTTTTATGAACTGAGTCGCTAATATAAATTAAAGGGTTTTTAAAGCTGATGTTTCGAATTTCAGCGCAAATTACGGAGGGCTAACGAGCAAATGGCGAAGGGAAGGATTAACCATCGTTCTGACGGATGGCTAACGCGCAAAACAGCAGCTTAAGTTATGGATTAAGGATACAAAAGCGAAATCGTGATGTTGACAGGAGTCCAACCCGCAGCATCCGCCCAGTATTTCAGATGCTTTATCACTATGCCTGAAATTAAAAAAACGCATCTTTCGTAATGCTATGATTTGAATACACGTATAGCTGTGTCACTGACCGGCGGAAAAATATTTCAGACGAACTGTTGCGATTATCTACTTTATAAGCTATGATTTAAGGTATGTGCATGTGTTTCGATACCCTCGATACCACTACAGTTCTCTTTTTTTCAGAATCTTTTTATTACAGTTGTAAGTCTAGATTTATTTTTGAAGTGATTAATCTATCCAATTTTTTGTTACCTATTCGAAAACTTCTCTGTATTTAAAGACTAAAATAAAGAACTTTACTTCCTATAAAGAACTTTACTTCCTATAAAGAACTTTACTTCCTATATACGTTATTTCTAAGGTTACTCGGTGAGGTAGCAGCATAAAAAAACACGACTAGTGGCACGTTAACAGCTCGTTTTGTAAAACGACCAGTTAATTGTCCAGGCGTCGGGAGAATAAACTCACACCCCGGTTTCAACAATGGTCATGAATCCAAAAACACAAGCTGTAGGTGCTAGATGTTATAAAACTTATTTTCTCGTCTTACATACTTCTCAAGAAGACCTATGCTTTGTTGAAATGAATATCTCATGGACCAAAAACTGACCACAAACAGAAAAACAGCAACCTGTAACCAAAATTTTTTAGAATGACAAAAGCTTTGGTTATTGTTTACTCAGACAATATTGCTGGTCCTGATATCCTATATTTGCCTAAACCTGTTTTAAGTGAATAAGTCCATAAAATTATTACTCGTTTTATGTGGCTGGAATTTTTGTTGGTTCCAGGTAAGTTATGGCTTCTTAATCTCGTAGATAATATTTACTGTTTTACTGATACTAGGATTTTAGGAGGGATGTTTGGATTTTATTTTAGTGTTGCTTATGTTTTGGCTGTGACTATTAGCAACTAATGGGGTCACAAATAAAATAAGGGATCGATTGAATACATTTTAGGATTTAACATGAACGCGTATTTTTTATTACTTTCTTTTAATTTCTTCTCAGATCATGATACATATTTGATACTCTTTATTCCCGAGACATTTTTTCTGTTAACCAATAGCCTTTGGTTCTTACTTGTACTGGATTCACGATTCTTCTGATATTGATATTTTAAGGATTCAGGGATAATGATAACGCTGCCCTGGCCAAAGTTCATAGTCGAATTAATGTTCTAACCACGGCTCTCTCTTTAATTGATCATTTTTACGCTTCAGAATGAAAGCTGTGCAACTGTCTGTCATATACCTTTCCATTTTCATAAGCGTTTACTGGAACTATGGTGAGTGGTTACTTTGAAACAAACTGTCACTGTAGTCCTAGACTACAAAGCCGTAACATAAACTCAGCCTCAGGATGAACGTTATTTGCACGGTGCCTCTTACACTTTAATTTTCCATTATAAGAACTAGAAGTTTAAAATGAGAAATATCCAGGGCCGGGTTGCTCAACACACAATTAACCTAACCAGGGGTTAATGTAAATTTTTAACTCAGTTTATAACTGTGCAAAGGGAATTTATTATTTTGAATTTTGTCCTGTTAGTTTCGAGTGATATTGAGATACGAACTAACAAAACGTTAAATATCATATGCGCTCTAAGCCAAGGTTGCCTCTAAATCCTATAATAACGTTAGCCCCCTTTTCGAACCCGGCCCAGTTGTTCAGTTACTCACTACGTATTGGAAGATCTCATGCTATAAAAACTGGAAAAAATGAAGAAAATGAAAACCTAGTGTAAATACTGTGTAAATTTGTAAAATTCACATGGGGTAGAAGGAAAACAATTATGTTCAGAGGAAGATTGGCTCTCGGGAAAAACCGAGAACCAAATCCAGTTGACAGCATAGTGGAGAAGTTTGAATGGAAAAAGGTTCATATACGTAATCGTAAGTTCTTAATATGTTCTTCTCTTGATAAAGTCCAAACAACAAAGCGAGGCTCAGTGAAGGGTACTAAAAAGGACCAGTTCACCATAACGGGAAATGGAACAACTAAAGGAGGTAAAATGAAGATATTCGTTCACGTGCAGACTACTGGCAAAAATCCAAATAAAGCAGTGCCAGGTAAAAAACAAGGGAAGGAAGCTCCCAATGTAAAACTTGGTCAGTCTGGTGAAACTCCGAGTCCATCACCTACAACGACACCACCGATGTCTACTCAGGTCACATCCGCATCACCAAAACCCAAGAAAGGGAAACACTTTCAAGTCACACCGAAACCACCAATCAGTGGCAAAATCCAAAGCCTGAAACCCAGCCAAAGTAAGAAACTCGCACCAAGTCAGAGTATGAAAAAACATAGTGAAATAAAATCGGTATCAAGTTCAGTAAATAATGCAGCGAGCTCCACTGTGGACTCTGCTAAAGTCACACCAACACCCTCTGCGAATCTTAAGTCCTCTTTAACGACCAGTACTGGTGTCCTTCCCTCTCCTAACTCTGCAATGTCCACGCCTTCGCCTCAGTCCAGCGGAGCGGTGCCAGTGCAGAGCAAGCAAGCAGCTACAAGTGGCTCACCCGGATCCTCATCGCAACCTACAAACAAGCAAACTAAAACTAGTCGGTCATCGGCATCTTCACCGCTACCTGATAAATCTTCGAGTCAGGTCTCAGTGCAGCCAAGTACTACAAAAAGTGTAGCTATTCAATCTTCATCTATGTCCACTTTAGCTCCTTCTTTATCTGTGCCATCAGCTGTAATCTCTTCAACTCCTCTTTCCATTACCCCAAGTGCGTCAAAAACAGTAGTTAATCCAGCTTCATCTCCCGCTAGTCTTGGTCCTTCCTCGACACTGCCATCAAGCGCTGCAGTTACCCAGACATCCTCTCTCCTTGGGTCCAGTCCTTTCTCCTCTCCTGGATCAACCATTTCACCATCAAAGTCTTCCCTAACAAACACAGTAGCTACGAAAAACCCAACAACTTCTCCTGATTTTACATGTAAGTGATTTATTTCCTCGCAATTTTTTTTTAACCTTTAAAATCTGTCAGTTTATATATCTGCGCGCATGCACTCCTCAGCATACGAACAGCAACCGTTCAATGCCAGTTAAATTACAAAGAAACCTTGGTGAATCTGAATCCTGTCACTAGAAATCTTAGATATCGTGAAAAGGTGTACCAGAAATAATTGTGTGGTTTGATATACTGACCACCAATACTGAGATCGAGCGACTTGAACAAAACCTTTTGATGATCTCGTTAGCTGGCTTTAACATCGCTATGTTTCTTCGTAACGCCACGAGGGATACCATAGCATGTTCCCAAAGAGAGCTACACTAACATCAAGGAATGCATGTGGAACATCTTTTCCCTTAATTTGTCAATAGGTGTTCAAACCATTCGAGAAGTGACATCATCATACACTTGAGTCATGACTAATTACATAATACAAATATTTAGCCAAGCCTAAAACTGTAGCTCAAGTTGGTAATAGCCCTCTACTTTGTTGAAACTCTCAGCAAGCTCTAGAAGAGTTTATTGACAACAATTGAGGGACCAGTAATTTTATTAGTTGGGAGAAAACTATTAGCGAGGGATTTGTTTTTGATGTTATAATTGTTTTACGTTCGTTCAATACCTGAAGTCTTGAACTGATCCTTTCTCACAGTTTCCCGAGACGAGCATATAGCCCTGGATGAACACAACTTCTTCCGAAACTTACATAAATCGGTTCCACTCAGTCTTAACAAAGATATGGTATTGGAGGCACGCAAGTTCGCCAAAAAGATATCTGTCACTGGAAACCTCACACATGAATCGCCTGATAAACTGAAGCAAATAGGTCAAGGAGAAAATCTTGGATTGGTATGTTCTAAGGTTGAACTCTCAGCTGCGCGGGTTGTAAGGAAAGTCATAGACACATGGTAAGGTTTACACAAATAAAGATACCCTACAGGAATTCTGTTATTGTATTTTATCGAAAATCGCTGAATTTACATATGCACTGTGATGGTGCAAGATAGTAAGGTATCAAAAAAGCACTTTGACAATCCCTAGACGCACTGCTCACTCACACGGCGTTCAAAAAAGATTTTCAACGATGAATTTGCAACCTCCGTTTGACGTTCGTTGGAGACATATCCAGGGGTGAAAAGCGGTTTTCAAGAAATTGGGGTCTTTCACAAATATGTCTCATTTTCGCGACAAATTCAAGACGTTTAAACCATGATAAGGGGTCTGCATGTGAGGAATTACACAATAGAAAATTCAATTCAAAGAGCATTTACAGGTCCGAACAGGTATCTACTAGGAAAGAGCAACTCGATTTTATTTCTAATTTCCTGCTCTTATTCCACTTGTAGGCACAGAGAGGCGTGTAAATATAACTTTCAAGATCCTGACCCGATGTCAAAAAAAGCAGCCCATTTCACGCAGCTTGTGTGGGGTGCTTCCAAACAACTCGGCGTCGGTGTTGCTGCGGCAAAAAATGCGGAAAAAAACTGCATCTACGTTGTTGCTCGTTACAAGCCTATGGAAGCCTTAAAGACCAAAGAGCAGCTTAAGACTAATGTTAAAAAAGGATTATTTGATGCTTCAATAGACTGTGCCGCTACCTCAAAGAAAAAGTTTTTTATCGCTGTTTAAAATCATTGATTCTTTTCCGCTTGGTCGCCGAACCTTACTCGTTAATTGGAGGGTATTGTTAAAAAAACGCGTCAGTCAAAAGCATAGTGTAAGAAGAATAAACCGTAAAATTCTAACTAATGACTTTTTGTTGGTTATTGTAACATCAAAAGAAATGTGAAGTACCGCTCCTAATTAAGTATCGCTCTAAATTTCTTGAATTGCTATCGAATTTCAAAGATTCGTACTCTTGAATTGCAATGTTGATATTCATAAGGGTTCAGATCCCCTTTAAATTTATCTACAATTAGTGAGTGTCAAATACTTGTCAAAGTAACAAATTCTGTGAATTGGAGCGAAAATTAACAAGCAATGATTTATTTTAACAGTATTCACAACAGGTTCTACTGGCTATGGTTTTCTCGAAGCTCTTAACTGGTCAGGGAATGTCAAATACTTTATTGCGGCTCAGTGGTTCACAAAGGCTCAGTACGTAGAGCAGGCAACCGTCAGTTTTATATTGTCTTTTCATGGTAAAGCGATGTAGATTGTCGAGTGGCTATAAAAGTTGATAAAATAAATGAGGAGATGATGAAATATGCAGAGCAGATCACTAGGGTAATGAATGAAGTTTCTGGCTCACAAATGATGATTAAAAGCTGTAACTATTTTTTGCTTTGCCCGCAGTGATCTTTAAATATAAACAAGCTAGGCAACCCATCGTGATTCGCTCGCAGCACCTACGAAATACGACATTTTAAAGTTAAGTGTAGTTACCATTTTGAAACTTCGACTTTCTTGTAGAAGCTTGCTGAAATTTTCTCCGTCCACAATCAACTGTTCTATTTATGTCAATTGCCAACGAAGGTTTTTCTTTGTTTTGTGTTTATCCCAAAATATCACATTCCTTTTTTCGTTTTAAATTCTTTCACCCCCACCAATAAATTAATTATAATGAGTAGAAGTTACCGGGCATAACTTCAAGGTTTGTGGACGGCTGAGTAGTGAACCTCGACTTCACTCCTCAAGGTGGCCGGTCTAAGATATAAAGTTGGGAGACCAGAAATGACGATGATTAAATTTCACCTTTGAATACCTTCACCTGCTGATATTGGTGGCACAATGTCGGATGGGCGTGACTACTAAAAAACTTTACGACTGTTAGAAAAAGAGACAAACATGACATCATGGTAATCACCAACACACCGAGAACTATGTTCCGTTTATATGCGTTGGGTAGTTAATTGGTGCCGTTAGAGTGATGTCCCCATAGACATCGTTTATATAAAGGTAAGTCGAATTTTCTTCGAGTAAACGAAAGTGACAATTTTAATTTATTATTTATTTGATACTATTTACAAATACTTATTTCTTTCGTAACCTTGACTCAAATAGAAAATTTGTTTGGATTCGGAGGGGAGTTAAAGGCATCATTATTCCATCAGCCTTCAGAGCGTCGCTTCAGAAAAAACAAGTGCACAAGCCCCCAAAATAGAACCACTTTTTGTTGAAGTATTTTACCGTTTCAATAACATGTGAAATCAGAATAAATTATATACTTTTCCCAATCCAAGACTAGAGGAACTGAGAGAATGAAACATTGTATTTTGAATGTTTGAAGTTTATAATGACGTTCCGTAGAATTGCAAGAAAGCTGTCTTTCATGGGTGGATCTTAGAGCAAATATCATGAAAACGAGGAACGGTGGTTTATTGTCACAAATTAATTTTGAGTCAGATTCATTTTTTTATTCTTTTTTTTCTTCGAACGCAAAGGAGGAATCACTGGATGCACGTTCTAGTAAGAATTTGGGTCAGCATGGGTGTATTCACGTTCCACCACACAATGTGGGCATGTATTTTGCACTGTTTCGTGGTTACACTGGGTAGCACAATTTCCGCTACAACAGGTAAATAGAATGATATCGCGGTAGAAGGTATGAACTAATAATTTCTTGCTTAAGATGCCCTTCCACAATCCTGTCCGTAAGATGTAATATCTTCATCGCATACCAAAGTATCCTGACGAATTTGCAAGAAAATTCATAGCAACTAGAAGGGAAATTACACTACCCGTACTGCACAATTATAAATTTCATTCATCTCTTCAGCTACGGCCTCTGGATTATCTCTGAGAGATTTTGACAAGGTGGATAAATTTGTCCCGGAATCGATATCAGGAAAACAAAGGATGACAATACCGCATTTTTTACAAAAGTTTAACGGAGATTATTCACTGAGTTCTGCTTTGAGATTGCCGTTAAAGCACAGGATAATTTCACAGAAGTCAAACGCTTCGAAAACACAGTTGCATCATCCTTCAGGTAAGAATTCATTGCCTTTCTACAAGGTGAAGCAAGAAGTTAACGGCAGGTTACAAAATGGGTATGACAATAAGCAAATGCAAGACCTTGGACACCAGAGAGGGAGGAATGGCAATAATAATACCAGTAACACCCACAAAGCACTTGAAATGGTAGGACCACCTCTTACCCTCAATGCTCAATTGAAAGGGCGCAATACAACTCACAAGGGTAGGATGGGGGAGTTGTTTCACTCATCAAAAGGTCCTGTTATACCAACCGCAAGGGTTGTAGGAAGAAAACCAAAGAAAGACAGTCCTCTCACGAGTTTCAGCAACAAAAGATTGCCTCTCACAAAGCAATTGAAGGACGCATCAGCTCTAAGAGAGAAGACACCTTTAGACGAAGAAATAATCGTGATGGGAGCGCCATTAATATTCTCTAGAGGAAATAAAAATGTTCTCACCATCTCAAAACATACGGAAGGAAATGCAAGTAACATTTTTCGGAATAGAACTACTTCCTTTCATCAGAAAGCTTATACCCCTCAGAAAATTCAAAGAGTGAATAAGACAAAAACGTCTCTGAATCAGTTGGCTTTGCATACCAATACGACACTTAGAAATGACAAGGAGAGTAGTTTAGCAATGAGTCCTAAAAACATCCAAAATCACACCCCTTCTGCTGGGAGTTTCCACAAACAAGAAAATAATAAAATGGAAAATCTCTTGAGACACAACCGAAATAAAACTTCAAATCAAAGCGGAAGTCATAAAGAAACATTTGGAAATAGAACAGTAGCAATCGCAGGTAATTTTCTTTCTAATAACGTAAGTTTAAAGCATCTTGACTCGGCTTACTTTGACAAACAAACATTTTCTAAAAGTGGGAATCAACTCCAGAGCATAGAACAGAAACAAACAGACTTTAACTATGAGACTGAACAGGGCTCTAATGCTATTATTAAAGAAGAAAGCCTTGGTAATAATGCTTCTGGTCACCAAGAATACAACGCAAAAGAAAATCACGGCAGTGAAGAAACCGACTCCATATCCACAGATAAGGTTGGTTACGGACAAGAAAACCTTCCACCTTTTCCTGAAGAAAATCCTGAAGAAAAAGACGTCGAAGATTTGCAAATTGCCAACGATGATAGTAGTAACGTAAGCAACGACCGTGAGGAAGGAGAAGCGGATGGTCAGTTTCAAGGTAAAGCGA
Source organism: Pocillopora verrucosa (assembly GCF_036669915.1). Lineage (NCBI taxonomy): Eukaryota > Metazoa > Cnidaria > Anthozoa > Scleractinia > Pocilloporidae > Pocillopora > Pocillopora verrucosa. Next base: position 22,804,445 of record NC_089314.1, read on the forward strand.
TAACCCCAGCTTCAAACCAGAGGTACATGCCAGTTGATGACTTTGGATCACCTTTTTATGGAAACGAGACAGGTAATTAAAAGCGTCTTTTGAAGTTTGACTAGGAATCTTGATACTTATATAGACTCCTAATAGCTAACGGGAGTACACTTGTAACCTTAAAGGCAGGATTATTATTCATCAGTGCCTTTAATCATAATTACCTCATATTTCCAATATGATACGTAGCTGTTTTAAGATCAAATTATATTTCACGTCTGTTTCCGCTACTTTGCTTGGTTTGCGTTCAAAATTAGTCGCCATTGTGAAATGGAACGTCCGTTGACCTTCATTTCACAGACGAGTACTTTCAGAGAGACGCCCTTGCCGCTCACAACAGGTATCGAGCCTTACACAATGCTCCTCCTCTGCAACTAAGCCAAGAGCTGTCCGCGGAGGCTGAAAAGTTTGCCAAAAAACTAGCTAGAATGGGTGTTGCGCACCATGAACTAAACCGTAACCTTCGGAAGGAGGGTGAAGGTGATAATGTGGCAAGAGGATGCAGCGAGTGGGGAGGATTGACATCTGCTGGAGCTGTCCATAGATGGTGAGTGTGTGCATCTCATTGCGCATGCGTAAAGTTGCACAAGTAGACCGGCTGAAAAGTCTTTTCTGATTTCCTAAATATTTTTTGGGGCCTAAAAGCATACAGTATACTTTCGCATACGTTTATTTGTTGAAGAGAATCCTTTATTTTGAAAAGGGTTGGAAAAATAATTAACTTTTCTTAGCGTTTCACTAAGTATCGCCGGATATTCTGGAATGTAAAGCAGGCTTTCAATTCAAGCAAGCACCATGAAACGCAGTTTAAACAACCTCTTTGTTACTCAAATGTTTTTAAAAAAATTAACTTCAGGTATAGCCAAGTCTGTTATTTTAACTGGAGCAAGAGCGCCATTCAACCCGAAGCCAAGAATTTCATGCAGTTAATATGGAAAGGAACCAGTCACATGGGAATAGGAAGAGCATTTGGCAAACGCCGTAGCCTACCCTGCACTTTCATCGTAGCACGCTACAGACCTGGTGTGATGAATGCATTCGAAATGGACAGTAACGTAGATAAGGGTTCATTCCTGTCTTCATATTGTAATGCGGATAAGGACGAAGGCTTAATGTCAACAGGATATCCAAGTACATTTTTCCAGGAGGGAGCTGCTAAACAAGATAACCAACCATTTCCTGAAGCTCAATCTCTTGGTAGTTTCCAATACACCGCAGATCCTCCAAGTAGCGTATCGTTCGTCCCTCTGGGTCCATGGGAAAAAACTATGGATACACAAGATGTGCGAGACTTATCGCAGGTACAAGCCAACACCAAGACATTTTACAGTTTGTCACCTCGTGTAAATTTACCAGAAGCTACCCTTGACGACGATATGGGCAATGAGGATGATGTCTCGATCACGGGAGATGATGATGACTGGAGGAGGACATATAAGTCACCCACGGATAATGATGACATAGTCATTGATGCAAAGAAGTCTACAATAAAGAAGACAGAAAAAACCTCTCGAAGAAAGGAATGAACATTAAAGGCAAAGACAATTTAATATACACTTAATGTATGGTCCCAAGGGAAACAGTTTTTGTTTCGAGGGAAAACAAAACTAACTAGTTTCCCGCGGGACCATACATTAAGTGCTTTGTTATATATTTGGACTTTCCCTCAAACAATCATATGGAAAAAACAAACAAACAAAAACCGCGCAACTTCTTTACTAACAATCGTCAATCCTGCTGAATGAATAAGTCCTAACTTAACTTCAAATATTTCGAAGTATATGGAAAAGTAAAACATGCTTTTTATAACCTCAATAAGGAATACAAAATCATTTGGAATTGTAACAATTGAAGGTAACATTTGCTCCAGAATAAACTTTAATATTGTTTTATTCGGCGCGCGGGCAACAACTGCGCAATTGTATCCCGGTCGGGATCCATTTGAATTTGATCAGTAGCACGTGACCAAGAATCAACCAATCACCGTGTTCGTTTTGTTGGAGAAAGTCTAGGTATATAACAACAACAATTATGACCGTACTGGAGCCCTTATGATCACGTGGTTAGCTAGGCGTCAAAACATTCTAAATGTTCACAAGTGATCTCTTAAATCATCACTAAGATTTTATTCTTTTGCCAGGCATAATATTCAAGGAGCAAACTTTCGTCATGGGCCAAATTTGATTCCAAACCTATACGACAGAAACTTTCAACTCCCTCAAAGGAATCCTATCAAAACCTTAATATTACTTACCTTTGAGGTTATAGCGGCAGGCTGTAGACTACATTGTACGTTAACATGCTCTAATTTAAATAAATGAAAGAAACTGTGGTTCTGCGTTGGTGGGGTGTATTATTAGATAATTTTGTTTTACTGAGTCAGTCAGTATGTGAATGAAAGTGATCCTCGCAGTAATGCACAACTACTTGAGCAGTATTGAAAACAAGGCCTGAAAAAAACATTTAGGCCTGCACGGAATTTGAACCCATGACCTCTGCAATACCGATGCAGCGCTCTATCAAATGAGCTAACAAGCCAATTGGGAGCTGGTCATTATGTAGGTTCCAAATAAACCCGTGAAGTGATGAATAAACGGCTAAGAATATATGAAAGTCATATATTTGAACTGCGGATAAAGACGTGAATGAAAGTGATCTTCGCAATAATGCACACTACTTGAGCAGTAGTGAAAATAAGGCCTGAAAAAAACATTCAGGCTTGTACGGGATTTGAACCCATGACCTCTGCGATACCGGTGCAGCGTTCTACCAACTGAGCTAACAAGCCAACTGGGAGCTGGTCATTATGTTGGTTCCAAATAAACCCGTGAAGTGATAAATAAACGGCTAAGAATATATGAAAGTCATATATTTGAACTGCAGATAAAGACGTGAATGAAAAATTAGAGCAGATAAGATATCATTTCAATCAATAAGAGGGGAACATATTTGACGCAGAAATAATTTATCCCCCTCCCTATCTCTGATGCATTATGGGAAGTGTGAGTGGTTTTCAAGGAAGGCAACAGTGAAAACGAATTCACCAAGAAAGGTAAGAAATTATATATCTGAAACACAATAATCTTACGCTTTCTTGAACCAAAACTATGGTTACCCCAGTTTAAAGGGAAAAGCGATTAACTGCGTCGATAGGATACTAAATTCAATTTAATGTTTTGATTATCTTAGCCAATTCAACCGGCTTACAAAGTCAATAACCCAATGCACACAAATAATGGGCTTAACATGATTTTAGATCAAAGGAAATTTCTTCATGTTTTTCAATGGCAGTCGCGATATTTTCTGAACTTTTTTACCACGGACCAAATCAGTTTTTGCAAATTTCTGATTCTACCACTTGACCCTTCGTAGGAAACCCGTCTAACACCAATATACTAAAAGAGCTTTCTGTTACTGGTGTTGGTAGAATGCCTACAGAAATATCGATACGTATCTCCGATATAGTTTAAAAGACATTTTTTTCTAAACCCCCTCTAAGCACCACCCAGCAGACTTAAGGAAATTTATTTAGGTTTATAAAAATTATTATATCAACTATGCTATCCACACATACCTGGGAGTTAGTTTGAAAGAACTTTTCTGTTAGAAGCATTTAAATTATATTTCATTCTTATTATATTTAAGAATTCTTCCTTAGACCGAAAACTTTTTTGTCGCCTGAAGAAAATAAGAATAGTTGCATATCTTTAATTGCATATGTTTATTCACCACGGGTCATCTGTAGTAACTAGAGATTTTGCTTGTTGTCATATTTACGAAGCTGGTGTGCAACAGGTTGTAGAGGCCAGCAAGATTTCCGTCTAGGCGGTTTCCTTATGAAGTTCTTGTAACCATTAGTCAATAACTTATCTACGAGTTGCATTTCAATTAATTTGCTTCGTCACTTAACGTTTGTCTAAAGTTCACAGCTGCTTCACCATTGGAGTTTCGAGCAGTCAGCTAGCGTCGCTTGGCTAGAATACCTGTTAGAACATCTTGGTGACAAAAAATATCGTCGGTCCAAAAATAAGTGCTTGTCTGCGGAGAATCTTAGACGTTTAGACCAGACAAGAAATGATTTATTTTTTCACTTTTTCTGAGAATGTCAGCAGCTTCCATTAATTGATTTTTAGCACAATAAACAATCTTTAGTCGGAAAAGTAAAAGATGTTAATTTTCACTTGCAAAAAACTCAAACTCTACAAAAACGTCAACGTCTTCATGTCGTTCTTCTTAAGGAAGACGCCATCAAACAATGATACTGACCCTATGCGTGATTTTCGTCTCTACGAGATCAGCTGCGGCAGGTAAGAGTCAAAGCGATGTAACTTAACTGATATCAGTGAGATCATCTTCAGTTAAACTGTTTTTCCGACCTGTTAAAGAGCTTATTATGCATCTACTTAACGTGTACTTCATCCAGAGACGAGAAAGCAGCCCATAGTTTGGGTCCTTTACTCGCAATTATAGTGAGGGCCTCTTTTCAAGATGAAGAACAAAAGATGTCAATTAAATGTAAACGTATGCCAATATGTGTAAAAGAAAATATGAGCTTTACTTATCATTTGACCATGAAATGCTTTAATTAGCCTTCTCGATCTCATATGATCAAACTAAAAGTAGAACCTTTTTCTAACATACCGACTTCTTTTTAAAAACATGTTCGATGAGCGAGAATAAGGAAGAGGGAGAATTTAGAGCTCTACATTAGAATAACGAAACAAAAATTTTTTCATTTGTATGGGACACAGAAATAATCTGAGGAGGAATCGATTTCAAGAACTTCGTTTTTTGCTTTGCCAGTGAACTACATAGACCTCTGTCGTGAATCAGGCCCACCGCTAGATTCATGTTTGACACAAGTCCTGAATACTGAACACTAAGTCATTCAAAATTTTACTCAAAGTGCAGTCGATACTGCTGCTCTGATGTAAATTAGCACCTCTGTTTGACAGTAAATCTATGTTTGCAGCATCACTGGGGTATGGAAACATGAAAATCGAAGGAACTGGAAAAATAAGTCCTGATCAGACATCCATGGATATACACTTTGAAATAGCAAACGTCAAGAAGACCCAGCTATCAACATCAACAAGCTTTGGCATGAAGCCAGCACCTCTGCCAATTGCGGTACAACCTGACGCACATGCCCCGAAGCCATACTCGTTTAAAGACAAGTGGTATCAAACAGACAAACCGTCTTTTGGGATAGAAACAGGTAAAAGCTATCCTTTTAAGTGGCCTCCTTGGTCTCTTTTTGCCATAGCTAGGCGGAAGGGACGGCTGCGCAGGCTAAGAAAATACTGTCCCTTGCAACTTCCCGCGAACGCATAGGTAAAAAACGCGTTTTGAGGTATAATCAATTTAAAACTCTAAGGGCCGCTTATTTATACAAGTTCTAACCTAAACCGCGGTTTTACGCTAGTAGTGGGCCTCAGGGATTCTCTATAAGAGGGTTGATTTAATTGACCAAATGTTGTTCCACTATCAACTTTCAGTCCTCTTGACAGTGTTCACAAAAATAAATGCTCTGAAATACGCGAGCCTCGTATCCGCCCTCAGTTATATGTCATCAGTTTCCTGTTCGTTTACTATTGTGCTTTCCTTATACTGTCAGGTGTAACATTTACGTTCTAGCAATTGCTATCGGTACCAGTTACATCCCACGTTATATCCTGGATATTTTCCTCTCGTTTTCCTTTCATATTACACGCAGATAGAGAATTTCTGAAGTCAGCACTGGAGTCTCATAACAGATTTCGAGCAATCCATAACTCGCCCCCTCTTAGAATCAACATGAAGATGTCAAGGGAAGCTGAACAATTTGCAAAGAAACTTTTAAAAAGGGGTGCAAAGAACCAACCAATGATGCACGAGGACGTTCTTGTCCTGCGCAAGGAAGATGAAGGAGAGAATTTAGCATCAGGAGGAAGCGGCTTGGGTGGACTGACTGCGTATGGCGCAGTAAAAAATTGGTGAGCCATGCAATTTCTAGATGGCTCAATCATTTTACTCTCCCACCGACGCATTACCATAGTTTCTTTGGATAGTTAATCAGAATGAATTCCACAAGAGATCAACTGTTTCTGGTATCTTTAAGTAGCACAGGTGCAAATGACAAAAATGAGGAAATTTCGATCTGTTGATGAGTACCATAAATCTTGAGTCAGTACCAGAAAAAAATACCTATGCCCTCTTTAAGATAATGCTACTATTAACACATGTATATGCAACAGTTTCTGAATCGAAAAAATGTTTTAGTTGACCCACTGGATCGGAGATGGAGATTTTTTCAGAAGTAACCAAGCTTTGAGAATCGAATGATGTTGAAAATACTGATACTAATACTTTAAGTGTTCTTGAAACTCTTATTTTCATGATACAGAATAGATTTGGGAATTACGACAGCAATGATGTGTAAAAAAAAAGCTCAACATTGTTAATTTCACAAACTTTGTCTTTTAAAGGTACAACGAGGTTTGCACTTACAACTGGGGCAAAGGCGGTTATGAGCCACAAGCTGCTCACTTCATGCAAGTCGTTTGGAAAAATAGCACAGAATTTGGAATCGGAAAAGCGGAAGGACAGAGAAATGGTCGACGTTACACCTACATAGTGGCGCGTTACAAGCCAGCCATCAGATACGACACTATGGAAAACGTGCTGAAGGGCAAGTTTAATCCATCCTATTGTAAACCGAAGCCTACCTTTTCACTGTCAGATGGAAATCAAAGCAGGCCTAGATCAAAAGTGCGACCAATCTTTGTGGCTCGTTTTCCAAAACAACCCGTTTATGCTCACAAGAAGCCAGCGATTTTACATAAATCATATTCCTTGAATAGGAGCAGGATTAATCAAAAGGAAATGGTAAACCGGTCGGCAGGTTCGTATGACTCAAACAATGCCAAGTACAATGAGAGATACTTAAAGGCTGTAGGCAAAGCAACTCACTACGCGCAAGGTCATCTGAACGATAAACTAAGCTATTACGCCGGAAACTCCTGGAGCGCAAACACCGAAAACCGATCGTCTACGACAGCGTCCGAGTATTTCCCGAAGCAAGCCGAAGTTCTAGAGGAATTCTTCGAGGGAGACGACCCAGATAAAGAAAAATATTATCAAGGAAATGGAAAATATGGAACTGTAGAAAGCATGAGGCATAGTCTCATACCCGTTATGAACAGTGAGGATGCCGAGATTGACGATGACCCATCTGAAGAAGAACAATCAACAAAAAGGCTCCCACTTAAACAATCTTAGAAGAATTTGCCAGTTGCACTCTAGAAATGTATTTATAACACCTTGGAAAATAAGGCACTAGATATAGAGGTGCAATAAATCACATAAACTCATAAAGGTTTTTTCTTCTTTTTTAATCAACCCACAAATCTTTCCTCAGGGAAACCCCTTTTTAAATTCCAGCCATAAACACAACTGTGCTTTGAGCAATCTAATCTACTGAATGCCAGACTGGATATTCATTCCCTCCCATTTAAAAAACGCGCTCGAAAAGTAAGATACGCACATTTTTTGGTAAAGAACCAAAACCATCTTATCAACTAACCAACTTACCATCTTACTAACTTACCATCCCTCTTATTCTATTGTTTGGTATGTCTGCATCTTTTCTATCAAGTCATATCACTTAGATATATTTGTTTTGCTATAACTACATTAACCAATTTTTTTCATTTTTTTTCTGGGCCTTTACACCCTTAGTCGGAAAATTTTTGCCAAGGCTCTCGAAAGTGGGCATCATGTCGATCGAGCAAAAGATATATTTAATGTCATAAACCAAAAGAGATGGTCGATCAGTTCATTGAATAATTTACTTTAGTATATACTAAAACAGTAGATAGCGTCAAACGCGCCCTCTGATTGGCTTCTCAAACCCAAAATATCCTTTATCATTTAATTTCATTTCCGGATGTTGCATTTCTAGTGATCTGATGGGTCACTCAACTCTGGTTATCAGCTTATATTCGAGTCACCTCTTATCGAAATGCATTGGGGCATGTCGGAAGCTAAAAACTTTAGTGAAAGTATTCAAACGTTCAGGAATTAATGAAACTTGATAAAATGAGTTTTCCATTCGCGCTTGTTGGATGCAAGATTGGCTATAGCCAACTCGGCGCTACGCGCCTCGTTTGCTATTCACCGTCTCATATCCAACTCGCGCTCGTAGAATAATTGTTAGTTATTTTTTCTAAGAGGGCACAGTAACGAATCTTGCAATCTCATTGGTTCTTAGCTCGACCCGTATTTTCCTACGCTTGCGTTAGTCACCGAGAACATCTCTAGCTTCCTTGCCACCCTTCACAAAAAGTATCTCAGAAATAAAAGACTGAATTCTAAAGACTAAAAAGACCAAATTCCCCTGAGGTCCAGTTAAAGTGTCTCATTTGACTCAAGTTATTTGGTGGAAAACTTACAGTTACATTCCTTACATTTACAGTCTTAATTCCTTATTTTCAGCTACGTTCCTTCGCTTTCAGTGAAAATTATCTTTTTTAAACAAGGTTATAAAATGGTTCAGTGACAAGGAGTCAAAACTCCTGCAGCAAACCTCGGTATAGTTGAAAATTAATACAAATACCAGGAAAGCAAAAACGGTCGAACCATATGACATTAGGTCTAAAGAGAATATTGGGACTATCATTTTCTCTTGATTAGGCGATAGCTATCATTTTTTTTGTGTAAGGTACAGAAGCTTGAAACGAAGTGCGCGCACAGCGAACCATTTTCAGAGATAGCAGAAAGAGACAAAGGATTCCTAGCTGTTTCATTAAGCATATTTAATGAAGAAGTTGATTGTCTGTAATGATGCCAAGCAAAGATGGACTGTCACAGAAATGATATTGAATACTTAGGGAAAAAAATGAAAAGTATCAAAGAAAGAAAAGAAAAAGGAAAAATTTATTTACCAAAAACAGCGCTTCAGCCGTTATATCAAGGACTTTCAAGTCTTGAAATCATTTCAGTGCTCTCTAAGTTAAAAGCAGTGGATTACTTCATAGGCGTTACGAAATACTTGAAGCGTTACTTAGTATGTTTAAGATACCAGAAAAAAAGATCAGATTATATCAGCTTTTGTTTTACGAATAAGGTAGGGGAAGGGTGGAAAATTGTCAGTCAAGGGTACTCTTTTTGTTGATAGCCGAAAGATTTGAAGAGGACCTATTTTAAGTAAGTATATTCAAATAAGAAGTTAATTACCTCGACAGCAGAAAGGTAAGACAGAGCTAGAGCTGATGAAAGCCCAAGGCCGGTGTTAAAACGTAAATGAACAATTTAAAAGAAAGAGCGCTTTCAAAGAAGAAAGCATTTAAAAATTTTTCAAACTAAAACCTTAGAACTACTTGACCTGTCTCCTTTTTTACAGATTATGGCAGAGTTTAAAAAATTGCTCCATTTTCGGTATATAGTAAAGGCTAGGCTAGTCAGCATTTTCAAGGTTAATTTTTAAGACTTCGGTCACGAACTTAAGCCGTTCATGTAGTGACAACTCTGATTTTTCAGAAAAATCAGAGGTCATGTGCCAGTTTTTCGATAAACGTGGCTATCCTGTTTCTGTCGTTCAAGCGGACCACCACCGTGCCCAACAAATTGATCGATAGGGAAAACACCGATCACATTCCATTCACTCTCACATTTCACCCTCGCAACCACGCAGTTAAATCTATCATTCTAAAGAACCGAGGACACCTTCGCGACATAGAGAGAAATGACAAGGACGCATCCAAACAAGTCGCTAGACACTTTAATCTCCCTTACCATTCTAAGCAGCATTTAGTAGTTTTCGGCCTTTCCCTAAATCAATGCTATTCGGAAAGCCGCAAAACTCTACGTAAAAAATTTATCTTTCAAATTGGCACTCTTAATCCCCACGGTATTAACGAGTGCTTTTCATTCAACTAATTTATTCTTGTTTTCTCGTCACCATAATCCCACCACTAGCGCAGCTCTAGACACACACAATTTTACAGTAGTTCTGACGAAGGGCTAACCGGCGCTCAAAATGTCAGCTTTGAAACTTTTAAAGGTGGCCAATTTACGTTATCGACTCAGTTGATGATACTAAATTACCCTGTTATACTCTCCCACTGACGCAGAACCAGTTTCTTAAGAAACTTACCCCCTTTTTTCAGATAAAGACTTATCAATTGATGAGGTTTCGAAAGACTTATCAATAGATGAGGTGTCGTAGACTCTTCTTTTAAACGAGACACGAATGATCTCATGTTGCTCTTTACCGATTAACTAGCATGATTACACTTCTAACCTTAGACTATCTCCTACCCACGACATCTTTTCTATTCGACTGCTCACCTAGGGTGGGAGTGTTAATACTGTGCAATCCCTTTCATTCCTTCCCTTCAAAAAATACAAAGTTTTCAATCCAAGTCAGATTTGAAGTGGTAAGACACGTGATAAAGAGACAGGAGACTGGGAAGTACTGTAACAATTCTTCAAGAGAGGAAAATGTGGGTGGGTTACACGTGAGGAGTTTCTATGGGTCTACTAATCAGTTCACACGAGAAAAGTACAATAAAGTCAAGTGATTCACATCGCCTGACAATAATTTTTTTTCAGTTCTCTTAAAATAACACACCATTCCCGCACTTCACTAAGATTACAGGTTATATAAATATGATTATAAAAATCCATCCGGAGCTCGCAGAGCGTAGTGCCATAATTATACAAAATAGTAGTAACCCATCAAGCCGAAAAAATTTGGATGTACGACCGTACGACCGTTCAAGGTGCTACTTTTAACATGCGCGGTCAACTGTACCGCGGGCACGCCAACGCCACGGCTTTGTCCACTAGTCCAGTGGTTAGTGCACTGGGCTCCGAGTCGGACGATCCGGGTTCTAGTCCTGGCCGGGGCAAGACGTTGTGCCCTTGAGACGTGCGGGAAAAGAAATGTGAGCTCCACTTTTAGGCTCGGCTAAATCTATGTATTACGAGTGACCTGATTCGTCAAAAACCTTTCATTTATAAAGGGGTAAGTTTCTAAAGAAACTGTGGTGCTGCGTCGGTGGGAGAGTATAGCAGGTAATTTAGTGTTAACAACTGGATTGAAAACGTAAATTAGCCACGGTAAAGGGTAAAAAAGCTGACGTTTCGAGCGTTAGCCCTTCGTCAATCGCTCTGACGAAGGGCTAACGCTCGAAACGTCAGCTTTTTTACCCTTTACGGTGGCTAATTTACGTTTTCAACCCAGTTGTTAACACTAAATTACCTGCTTTCATTTATAACTTTGATAAACCCATAGAAAATTGATATATTTTGAGTTATCTTAAAAAGGCATTAACCCGCGCTCTTTCGATTAGTTAACCGGCGTAATGACACATTTGGAATGCTGGGAGAACACGAGAAAAGTTCGTAAATTGCTTGCCGGAGGCGAGTGATTTTAAAACACTTCGAGTGTTCTCCCAACATCCTGTATGGGTTATTACCCAGGTAAATTGATGGAGAGAGCGGTCTATTGTTTTAATAGTCTTCGAAAGTTGTTTTTAGTAGTTTTTCGAGAAAAAAAAGGCAATCAATAGGTTTACAAAAGAACTGTCGCCAGTCAGCTGATAGATGACACCCCTAAAACATTTACGAAGAAGTTGCTCAGAAACCATTTCAACAAATTGCTTGATGAAGACGGCTATTAAATTGGCTTGGTTAACTTTAAAAAATCAGATGAAATCTTTCTTTGATTCATGTGTGATCTCAGTATTAACTGATTACCAAATACAGTACAAAACGAAAGAGTTTCTAAAAATGTGGGTTTTCACTCAAAATTTACATTTGAAATTATTAACGTTTCAGATTACGTCAAAGTGTAAAGGTCACCTTGCCACTCTAAAACTTACCAAAACGCAAAAAGCTGACTTTTCAATCGTTACAAAGAAACAGGTAATTGTCCAGAATAAGCCAATAACCTTTCTTCACGGTAAACTGAGGAATACAGTTATTGACCCAAGGACATTATTTCATTTTACTACTTGACAAAGCAAACATCATCCATCACCTCTGGCACAATCCGTCTCCAAAACTCGACAAGCTTTTGGTAAGAGATTTGAAGAACGTTAATGTTGTTTTAACATTGGACACATTCACCTCATTTCTTTTTACCTGTGTTTAAGATAAAATCATAACTGGTTAAAAATGATGTGAAATATATGAAACATATCTAAGATGTAACTGGTCAGTGTTTCCTAACGAATCGAATGCGAGATGTGTAGTAATATCTGCAGAAAAAATTCAAGTTTTAAACTTTGATTTTTAAAAAACAGAAAGAACTTAAAAACGGAAAAACTTCGGGAATGTTTAACGAATATACTCTAAAATCAGTTAATTAACTAGTTACCATTGTCATCTGTTGAGACCGTGGAGACCTTTGGTTTTTTTCTGTTTGTTTGTTTATCGGTTGGTTTGGAAGTTTTAGACATCACTTGCCAGAGATTAACTTGTTAATTTTTGGTATTTCTCCAGCAGGGATACATGATAAAAAATTTCAAACATTAATACTAGTACGGAGTCATTTCTCGATTCATTCAAATTGAAAACTACCAGAATAAGAATTTCACGTTAGTGATTTGATTATCTAAAACAGATCTTCAATATAAGATATCTCCTTTTCATCTTTTCTTTACTTTTTTTTCCTGCAGGATTTCCTTTAAAGAATGTGGCTTTGTTATCTCTTGCTTGCCATTGTAGCAGTCGATGGAGGTAAAGGAGATTCCTTTTTGATCAATGAAGTTTAAATTTGGCTATTTTCTTTTATGTAACTAATCGATTTTTAACTATACCGCATGTCAATTACAACGCGGTCGAAAGGGGCGTCTCAGAGGACGATAATATGTTGACGATAATATGTCAGTCCGCTGCAAGGGGGGTAGTTTTATTTATCGGAAACAAAATAAAGTAGGAAATCTATAGGAGAGGTTACTAAAACAAAATCTAAATAAGGCTACAGTTTTAGAAAACCAATAGATCCGGAAATATTTTGAGGCCGTTGCTCGAGATAAAAATATATTTTCCAGTCTTATCAATAAGCCTTCCTGATTTCTTGTCGCAGATGTATTCCAGAATTCTCAAAATTTTAAGCTTTCTGGTTCTGGAACAGCGGAGAAAAATGGAAAAATCAATTTAAACCTTCAAATTCAGATCGCAGGAACTGGGGAGAGTCCGATAGGAGGTCTAACGGGGGCGAGTCCGACAACAAGTCCAACGGGAGCCACGGGAGTTCCGGGAGCAGCTCCAATTACTGGGGCACCAACAGCAGGAACAGGGGGAAGTATGCTACATCAATGCTTAGTTCTGACCTTCAAGTCTTCTTTCATTTCATTTCTTAATAATAGAACTACTTGGAGCAGGGGGAAGTATGTTACATCAATGCTTAGTTTCGACGTTGAAATCGTCTTTCATTTCATTGCCGTATAGCAGAAATGCCAGGCGTAGGGGGAGGCATGCTACATCAATGCTTAGTTTCGACTTTAAAATCTTCTTTCATTTCATTTCTGTATAGCAGAAATTCCGGGAGCAGGGGAAGGTATGCTACATCAGTGCTTAGTTCTGACCTTAAAACCCTCTTTCATTTCTCTTCTGTAGAATAGAACTACCGGGAGCAGGGGGAAGTATGCCGCATGAATGCTCACTTGGACCTTAAAACCTTCTTTCATTTTCTTTCTGTAGTTAATGAAAACTGGACATACTTCATTTACTTAACATGATCTAACAAGGCGAAATTTTGTATGAGATAACATCTCACAACATAGCACGACAAACATACTATACGATATTTTATCCTAGATGTGACTTGTCAAAGCAGTTTCAGGCTACATCACAATCTCAGCCTCAGACTGCACAACTGGGAGAGCTGAGTCCTTCTCTTGAATAGCAGAATTAGAAATTGTTTCTATCAGTTGTCCTCATGTTAACATTTGTTGCTCAGGGGCAAGTTTACGCGAGCTTGAGAATAAAACCATACGACCTAATTTAAAATGTTCTACTTATAAAAAGGGCGACAAATGCTTTTGCATGGCCCTTCACTGGGTATAGCATCGATTCTTTCTTAACAAACATCTCTCTCTCTCTCTCTCTCTCTCTCTCTCTCTCTCTCTCTCTCTCTCTCTCTCTCTCTCTCTCTCTCTCTCTCTCTCTTCCAAGCTGAAACGTCTGCCCAATGCCAACCCCCGCTGCTAGTTTTGTTCAGTTATATTTATAAATCTTAACTCTCCTTTTGAAGAAGATCCTTCAAGGTGTCCTTTGATAATGATTCCAAAGGTATAAGCCTTTAAAAACAAATGACTATTTGCCCTCACTTTGCCTATTTTCTTTCAGTGTTTACTGAGGAAGAACAAATGGGTTTAGCAAAGCACAATGAATTCCGACAAGTACATGAAGCTCCTGCTATGACACTGGACAGAGATATGTGTGATCAGGCGAAACAGTACGCTCAGAAGCTTGTAGATATGGGTACTCTACAGCATTCGTCGAAAGGAGAGAGAGAAGGGCAGGGAGAGAATCTTTCCATGGGATGTTCATCAAACGCTCCACAAACCGTAGAGGAAGCCGTGACAAATTGGTGAGGTTAAATTTCGCTTTCTTGTAGCGCAGAAATTCGATTAGGTGTAGTATTCAACTTTGGCCTTTGAGAATAGGCTCACGAGGCTACCCAATACAATGATGTCATTTCTTTTACAGTTGTATACTTAGTTGCTAAGCTTTTGATTTGCAGTGAGGCTGAAAGTGACCTTGTTGTGATAGAGAGCAGTATCTAGTCAGATTGATAACAAAGTAATTTACTTTCGAAAAGCAGCAAGGTTTGTATCATAACCAGGTTACCCTTAGCCTCACTCCTCTTCGAAGGCTCGGCAACCAAACACGCAACTGTGAAAGGGACTATTTACTCCCAAACCTCGCTTTCACTACATTCTTCCCGAGTCTTTGCTAAGTTCTTATCGTTCGCTTGTGGGTGTTCCTTTGATTTTTGGTCCTACTCCCCATAAATAGAGAAAGTAACGATGATGGTAATCAGTTATTTTTTATTTCAGTGTTTTGGGAATATTTTTATTTTTGAATTACATTTCACCAGTTCGCGCCTTGAGAGTGAGGCGTAGAGGGTGGAATTGGATATTGCACCGTAAAAATGCATTAGGCCTACTTCCACTAATCTAGTTAAAATTATTTTCTTAGAAATAAGGTGTAGTAACCCTGACTATTTCTGAATGATCTGATTCGAAATACTAAGGAGCAACCATCCTTCCAAACAAGACATCTGAAACAGATATCGAATATATTTGGCACTCTGCAATAGCGGCCCGCACACAACCCAAGCGGTCCATACCACTGACGTTCAATCCAGTCTTTTTATGTAGCCCTCATTGGTGCCACTTCATGTTGCGGTTAATAACCTAATACCTTGTTATATGCTTACGGGAATCGATCGTGACATCTTCATTAGTTAGAAAAGCATCGCCGAAATCAAAACCTTTCTGGCACACTTCCTTTTCTTGAGTAACCAGGACAGAATTTCCCATAACAGATTTAAGCAGAAAACTCATGAGAGTAAATTAGTAGGGGATTATTAAGTGATCCAACACCAAATTCCCACAACAAACAGGAGAATAGTCGAGCCAAAAGTCGACCCAAAACATCAATGGTGATGCTAAACTCGCCAGATGAGCTGCCTTAGCACGAATTTAGTGCCCGAATAAAGCACGGAATCTATTGAAATCTTCAGTCGGTACAGGTTCCATGAAAAAACCGGTCACGAAAATGATACGAGCTAACAAACGGCGTAAAGAGGGTGGTGAAATATATGTGAAACCCATGTCTACAAAACTATTATAGATATTAGAAAACTTGACGCAGGGGTGGAATTGCTTGAATTAAAACTGTGAGGGCAATTTTACGAAATCGGAACACCTAAGGTTGCTAATGATGAACGATACTCTCCGCCGTGTGTTTCGTGGTGTGTGAAGCCAAAGCAGTCAATTAATGTTATGACAGCTGATTTTTCTTTTGCTCTATTTTTGTGTTCTCTCTCTTTAGTCTCATTGTTTTCCAGGTACAACGAGGTCTGTGATCCGGGATATAATTTTGGCAGGGCTTCCTACTCTGGTGGAACAGGCCATTTTACACAGGTAGTTTGGAAAGGCAGTACAGTTCTTGGAATCGGACGGGCAGAGGGTACAATGCGAGGAATGAAATGTGCATATATTGTGGGCAGATATAAACCAGCTGGAAACATGATGGGGGACTTTGCCCAAAATGTGGTGAAAGGTTCCTTTGATAAAGGCAGCTACTGTGCATCAATTCCAAGAAAAAATCGATGGTTCTTTGACAAGAATGGGAAAGCAGTGAAGGTGAATGGAACCAAAGTTCCGACTTTCAAAACGGGACTAGCTGAGAGTCGTGCCCAGCCGGTTGAGTTATTGAATAGCAAGAAGAAAACAACTGTTTCGCACAAGCACAATAAATGAGTCTCTCTGTGAAAAAAAAATTCAAAATAAAAAAAAAAAAAATATATATATATATATATAAATTGATATTTAGTAATTGCCATGATTATTAAACAGTTAATTAAAAGATAGGACCACCAAACACCGCTGTCTCACTCTGTTCATTTCAGTTGCTTAATGTAATCTTTTAAAAACTCCAACATTCAGAAATGTGGCCGAGTTTATCTTTTAAAAACCTGGAAATATAAGCAAACTGTTGGTGGGAAGGTTTGAAGTCTACATTTTTACCAAGATGTGGGTTTTTCGCACCGCACCGGAAACGTTATCAAACTTCATTTCCGGATGTTCTGATTGGTTCATTCAACTCTGGTTATCAGTTCGTATTCGAGTCACCTCTTATGGGAATGAACAAAGGGGGTAGCTGCGTCCGTGGGAGAGTATAGCAGGTAATTTAATGTTAACAACTGAGTTGAAAACGTAAATTGGCCACCGTAAAGGGTAAAAAAGCTGACGTTTCGAGCGTTAGCCCTTCGTCAGAGCGATTGGGACTTTTGTGAACATATTCAAATGTTCAGGTATTAATGAAATTTGATGAAACGATGTCTTCATTCGCGCTTGTTGGATACAAGATTGCTTATAGTCAACGTGACTCTACGCGCCTCGTTTGCTATCCAACGTCTCATATCCAACTCGCGCTCATAGAATAGAATAATTTTGGTTATTTTTTTCTCAGAGGTGTATTTATATTATATAAAAAGTACCTAGAAAGTTAAAACGTGAGGTATTTGGTTACAATTGAATTAATCGATGGAACTTTCATTCGTTAAATATCTGAATTCTCTCCAACAATTTGCTCGTAGTGAAAGGGCGAGAGAAGTTTATAGTTCTAGTGCAGATACATTTTCTATAAGTCTTTCCAAGTCCATTCAATTTGGACATTTGTTCTGTAAATTGCACCAAAAAAAGGAATTCAATGAGAAAAAGCCCCATTAAATCCCCTTGTGTCTCATTGAAGTGTCTCATTCGAATTAAATTTTAGTGAAAGACCAGATTTACACACGTCATTGCAGTAAACAAACGAGCGAACTCTCACAACTTCAGAGTAAAAAAATTTGAATTTACTTTCAATTACTTTCCTTCCCATTTACTTGCTGAACGGAGGTAAATCCTCGTACATTAATCAATCATCGATGAGAGTAATACTTTCCGTAAGATCATTAACTGGTTTTGAAGAAAACATTGTCGTGACAGTCCTTGCCAAACTAATTCTGTTGTTTTTTCAAAAGTGTACATGCGCTTTTTTTCCTTAGAAGCTTTCTGATTGACAGGTGTCAGATTGTGACATATTGTCTCAAAGTTGGCTTGAAAGCCTTTTAAATCACCTTTATCATTACGCAAATGAAAATCTCTCGGTGGAGCTTCTCTCTTCAATTTGCATTACCTCTATTTAATTACCATTTACTAGCTCAAAAATTGTTCGGTTTACGGAAGATCTTGCCGTAATCACAGCCCTTAATCAGTCGAGTTCTTTTGAAGAGAATTTCGTTTTGTTTAAGGAAAAAAATAAAAATGTTATTCACCAGTCTAGGTCGGTCCGTATTGGGAAAATTGGGTCTTGAGTACCACCCGAGTACCACCTCGAGACTTCGGGCACAGTTTTTCTCAATACGGACCTCCCGACTGGTGAATAACATATGTTTCTTTTTTTCTCAGAGGGCAAGGTAACGAATCTTGCAGTCTCTTTGGTTCTTAGCGCGGTCCGCATTTTCCTACCTCTGCCCACGGGCACGGTAACGCTTGTGTTGGTCACTGAGAACATCCCTAGCTTCGCTGCCATTCTTCTTATAGAGATAAATTTTGTTTTTCCGGCTGGGCCTTATTTTCAAGCAAATCAAGCCGAATGATAACTTATTAATCGTCTCTTTCCTCACTCTTAAGTCTCTTTGGTTACCAGTAGAAATTTGTTTTCGAAATAAAGTTGTGGTAGCAAATGTGTCATTCTGAAATGGGTTGACAAGCGGCCTGAAAACAGTTTTCAATTAACTTTATTCCTAAAAGGTAACTCAGAAAGTTAAGACTGTGAGATATTTTTTTGCTGCTGAATTAATCGATGGAACTTTTATCCATTTAATATCTTAATTCTCTCAATCAATAGTTTCGTCGTTGCGAAGTTTTCAGTATTAGAACACCTTCGCGTCTTGGAGAGAAATGACAAGGACGCATCCAAACCAGTCGCTAGACACTTCAATCTCCCTAATAATTCTAAGCAGCATTTGGCAGTTTCCGGCCTTTCTCTAAATCAAGGCAATTCGGAAAGCCGCCAAACACTGGATCAAAAATTAATACAAATACCAGGAAAGCAAAAACGGTCGAACCATATGACATTAGGTCTAAAGAAAATATTGGGACTTTCATTTTCTCTTGATTAGGCGATAGCTATCATTTTTTGTGTAAGGTATGGAAGCTTGAAACGAACTGCGCACACAGCGAACCATTTTCAGAGATAGCAGAAAGAGACAAATGATTCCTAGCTGTTTCAGTAAGAATATTTAACGAAGAAGTTGATTGTCTGTAATGATGCCAAGCAAAGATGGACTGTCACGGAAATGATATTGAATACTTGGGGAAAAAAATGAAAAATATAAAAGAGAGAAAAGAAAAAAGAAAAATTTATTGACCAAAAACTCTCTAAGTTAAAAACAGTGGACAAGCTCATAGGCGTTACGAAACACTTGAAGCGCTACTTAGTGTGTTTAAGATACCAGAAAAGAAGAATGATCGAAAATATCTTGAGATCATATCAGCTTTTGTTTTACGAATAAGTTAGGGGAGGGTGGAAAATTGTTATTCAAGGGTACTCTTTTTAATGATAGCCGAAAGATTTAAAGTGGACTTATTTTAAGTAAGTATATTCAAATAAGAAGTTAATTACCTCGACAGCAGAAAGGTAAAACAAAGCTAGAGCTGATGAACTCCTGAGACTGGTATTGAAACGTAAAGGAACAATTTAAAAGAAAGAGCGCTTTCAAAGAAGAAAGCATTCAAAATTTTTCAAAATAGAACCTTCGAACTACTTGACCTGTCTCCTTTTTCACAGATTATGGCTGAGTTTAAAAAATTGCTCCATTTTCGGTATATAGTAAAGACTAAGCTACTCAGCATTTTCAAGGTTAATTTTCAAGACTTCGGTCACGAACTTAAGCCGTTTATGTAGTGACAACTCTGATTTTTCAGAAAAATCAGAGATCATGTGCCAGTTTTTCGATAAACGTGGCTATCCTGTTTCTGTCGTTCAAGCGGACCACCACCGTGCCCAACAAATCGATCGATAAGGAAAACACGGATCGCATTCATGTTCACTCTCACATTTCACCCTCGCAACTACGCAGTTAAATCTATCATTCTAAAGAACCGAGAACACCTTCGCGACTTATAGAGAAATGACAAGGATGCATCCAAACAAATTGCCACTCTTAATCCCCGCGATAATAACGAGCGCCTTTCATTCAACTAATTTCTCCTTGTTTTCTCGTCACTATATTCCCACAAATAGCGCAGCTCGATACACACACAATTTTCCATTCGCTCTGACGAAGGGCAAGCCGGCGCTTAAAATGTCAGCTTTGAAACTCTTAACGGTGGCCAATTTACGTTATCGACTCAGTTGATAATACTAAATTATCCTGTTATACTCTCCCACTGAAGCAGAACCACAGTTTCTTAAGAAACTTACCCCCTTCTTTCAGATGAAGACTTATCAATTGACGAGGTGTCGTGGACTCCTCTTTTAAACGAGACACAAATGATCTCACGTCGCCCTTTCCCGATTAACTTGCACGATTACACTTATAACTTCGTTTATCTTCTACCCACGACATCTTTTCTACTCGACTACTCACTGGTGTGAGCTTCGATACTCTGCGACTCCCTTTCATTCCTTCCACTCGAAAACTACAGAGTTTTCAATCCAAGTAAGATTTGGAGAAGTAAGACACGTGATAAAGAATTACGAGACCGAGAAGTACTGGAACATCTCTTCAAAAGAGGGAAATGTGGGTGGGTTACACGTAAGGAGTTTCTATGGGTCTACTAATCAATTCACACGAGAAAAGTACAACAAAGTCAAGTGATTCACATCACCTGACAATCATTTTTTCAATTCTCTTAGAATAACCCACCATTCCCGCACTTCACTAAGATTACAGGTTATGTAAATGTGATTATGATAATTTATTTAAAAAAAACGATAATACGAGTGACCTGATTCGTCAAAAACCTATCATTTATTGCACCGATAAACCAATAGAAAATTGAAACCTTTTAAGTTATCACATAAAAGTAATAGCACGCGCTCCTTCGATCACTTTACTGGCGTAGTGAACCACTTGGAATGCTGGAAAACACAAGAAATGTTCATAAGTTGCTTGCCAGTGGCGAGTGATTTGCTCAGAAATCATTTGAACAAATAACTTGATAAATAGGGCTATAAATTTGCTAGGTTTTATTTGAAAAGGAAGATAAAAAAATGTCTTTAATTCATGTGTGATCCCAATATTTATTATTCTGGCGATTTCGTCCAGTCCTATCTCTAAACGCAATACAAAACGAAAAAGAGTTTCTCACAACAAGGGTTTTCACTCAAAATTTACGTGTGAAACTATTAACGTTTCAGATTACGTCAAAGTGCAAAGATCACCATGCCACTCTAAAACTCACCAAAACGCAAAATTGCTTGCCAGTGGCAAGTAATTATCCAACATTTCGAGTGTTCTCCCAACATCTTGTATGGGTTATTACCCAGGTAAATTAATATAAAGTACGGTCTATTGCTATAATAGTCTTCGAAAGTTTTTTAAATCAAGAAGAAGAGTCAATCAACAAATTTACAAAAGAACAATTGCCGCCAGTCAGTTGATAAATGACACCCCTCAAAAAATTATGAAGAAGTTGCTCAGAAATCATTTAAGCAAATTGCTTGATGAATAAGGCTATTAAATTGGCTTGGTTTTCTTTGAAAAAATCCGATGATTCTTTTTTTGATTCATGTGTGATCTCAATATTTACTATGCTGACGATTTCATACAGTCCTATTGCCAAATACGATACAAAACGAAAAAGAGTTTCTTACAATATGGGTTTAACGTTCCAGATTACGTCAAAGTGCAAAGGTCACCTTGCCACCTTAACTTACAAAAATGCAAAAAAACAGGTATAATTGTCCAGAATAAGCCAATAGCCTTTCTTCACTGTAAACTAAGGAATACAGCTATTGACCCAAGGACATTATTTCACTTTACTACTTGACAAAGCAAACATCATCTGTCACTTCTGGCACAATCCGTCAACAAAACTCAACAAGTTTTTGGTAAGAGATTTGAAGAACGTTAACGTTTTTTTTAACATTGAACACATTTACCTCATTTCTTTTTACCTGTGCGTAAGGTAAAATCATAATTGGTCATAAATGATAAGATGTAACTAGTCAGTGTTAGCAAAAGAATTGAATGCCAGATGTGTTGTAATATCTTCAGAAAAAAGTTTTTAAATTTGATTTTTTAAACATAGAAAGAACAAAACGGGAAACGGAAAAAAAAACTTCAAAAATGTTCTACGGATATACTCTGAAATAAGTTAATTAACCAGTTACCGTTGTCATTCGGTGAGAGCGCGGAGACCTTTGGTTTTTTTCTGTTTGCTTGTTTATCGATTGGTTTGGAAGTTTTAGACATCACTTGCCAGAAATTGAATGAACACTTGTTAATTTTCGGTATTTCTGCATCAGAGATACATGATAAAAATTTCTATCATTAATACTACTACGGAGTCATTTCTGATTCATTCAAATTGAAAACTACCATAATAAGAATTTCACGTTAGTAATTTGGTTATCTAAAACCAAATTACAAAAATCAGATGAAATCTTTCTTTGATTTATGTGTGATATCAATATTTACTATGCTGGCGATTTCGTCCAGTCCTATCATTAAATACAATACAAAACGAAAAAGAGTTTATCACAATATGGGTTTTCACTCAAAATTTAGGTTTGGTTTGAAGCTGTTAACGTTTCAGATTACGTCAAAGTGAAAAGGTCACTTCGCCACTCTAAAACTTACCAAAACGCAAAAAGCTGACTTTTCAATCGTTGGAAACAAACAGGTAATTGTCCAGAATAAGCCAATAGCCTTTCTTCACGGTAAACTGAGGAATACAGTCATTGAACCAAGGACATTATTTCATTTTACCACTTGACAAAGCAAGCATCATCTGTCGCTTCTGGCACAATCCGTCACCAAAACTCGACAAGCTTTGGGTGAGAGATTTGAGGAACGTCAACGTTTTTTTTAACATTGTACACATTCACCTCATTTCTTTTTACTTGTGCGTAAGGTAAAATCATAATTGGTCAAAAAATAACATGAAATATATATAACATTTTTAAGATGTAACTACTCGTAGTCAGTGTTACCAAGAGAAGTGAATGGGAGATATGTGGTAATATCTGCAGAGAAAAAAACATTAAGATAGAAAACGGAAAAAAAATTCGCTAATGTTTTACAGATATTTTCTGAAATCATTTAATTAACCAGTTACCGTTGTCATTTGGTGAGACCGCGGAGACCTTGCAGTTTTTTCTATGTTTGTTTGTTTATCTGTTGGATTGGAAGTTTTAGACATCACTCGCTAGAGATTGAATGAAGAACCGTCAAGTTTCGGTACTTTTGCGTCAGGGATACATGATAAAAATTTCCATCATTGATTTGGTCATCTGAAAACAGATCTCTAATATAAGATATCTCCTTTTCATCTCTTCATTACTTTTTTTTTCCTATGCAGGATTTCCTTTAAAGAATGTGGTTTTGCTATATCTTGCTTGCCATTGCAGCAGTCGATGGAGGTAAAGGAGATTCCTTTTCGATTGATGAAGCTTAAATTCGACCATTTTCTTTTATGTAACTAATCGATTTTTAACTATACCGCATGTCAATTACAACGCGGTCGAAAGGGGCGTCTCAGAGGTATGACCAGATTGATTAATATATGTCAGTGCTGCTGCAAGGGGATAGTTTTATTTGTCGGAAACAAACTAAAGCCAAAAACAACCATAGGATAGGTTACTAAAACGAAATCTAAGTAAGGCTACAGTTTAAGAAAACCAATAGATCTCCAAATATTTTGAGGCCTTTTTTCGAAGTAAAAAAAAATTTCCAGTCCTATCAATGAGCCGTCCTGATTTTTTTGACCCAGATGTATTCCAGAATTCTCAAAATTAAAAAAAAAAAGGCAAAATCAATTTAAACTTTCAAATTAAGATCTCAGAAACGGGGGTACGGAGAGTCCGACAGCAAATCCAACGGGTAGGAGGAGCTCCGTTGCCTGAGGCACAACCACCGGGAGTAAGAGGAAGTGTGCTGTAGAAATGCTTACGGTTCTGACCTTAAACCTTCTTTCATTTCAATTCTGTAGAAGAGAACTACCGCGAGCAGGGGAAAATATGCTACATCAATGCTTAGTTGAGTTATAATTACTTGCCTTGACTTCGCCTATTTTCTTTCAGCGTTTACCGACGAAGAACAACAGGGTTTAGCAAAGCACAATGAATTCCGACAAGTACACGAGGCTCCTGCTATGACACTGGACAGACAAATGTGTGATGAGGCGAAACAGTACGCTCAGACGCTTGCAGATATGGGTAGCCTAGTACATTCTCCAAGAAGTGACAGAGTTGGACAGGGAGAGAATCTTGCCATGGAATGTTTATCAAACGGTTCACCAACCATAGAGGACGCCGTGACAAATTGGTGAGGTTAAATCTCGCTTTCTTGCTGCGCAGAAATTCGATTAAGTGTAGTATTCAACCTGGGCCTTTGAGAATAAGCTCACGAGGCTATCCTACACAATGATGTCATTTCTAGGAAATTTACCCCCAAACCTCGCTTTCACTAAATTCTCCCTGAATCTTTGCTAAGTTCCTATCGTTTACCCGTGGGTGTTCCTTTTATTTTTGGCCCTATTCCCCATAAAAAGAGAAAGTAACAATTATGGTAATTAATTTTTTTTTGTTTCAGTGTTTTGGGTATGCTTTTAATTTTGAATTACATTTTACCAGTTCGCTACTTGAGGGTAAGGCGTAGAGGACGGAATTGACTATTGCAACGTAAAAATAAACCAGGCCTACTTTCACCAATCTGGTTACAATTCTTTTCTTAGAAGTAGGGTGTAGTAACCCTGACTATTTCTGAAT
Source organism: Pocillopora verrucosa (assembly GCF_036669915.1). NCBI lineage: Eukaryota > Metazoa > Cnidaria > Anthozoa > Scleractinia > Pocilloporidae > Pocillopora > Pocillopora verrucosa. The sequence goes on from NC_089314.1 coordinate 22,829,192, forward strand.
GATATGATTCGAAACACTAAGGAGTAACCACCCTTCCAGACAAAACATCTGAAACAAATATCGAATATATTTGGCGCTCTGCAATAGCGGCCCGCACATAACCCATGCTAACGTTCAATCCAGTTTCTTGCTGTAACCCTCATTGGTGTCACTTCATGTTACAGTTAATCACCTGACACCTTGTAATATGCTAACAGGAATCCATTGTGACATCTTCATCGGTTAAGACAAGCATCCCCGAAACCAAAACTTTTTTGTGTTCCTTTTCCTTCTTACTATTTTTTCTTACTGTTATCCAATTACTCTGCTTCTATTCTTGTTATAGTCTTTCGCCAACTCCTATAATCAATTTTTACGGAAGCAGACTTAAGGATAAAAAAAGAATTCATAATATTTTTACATAGTCACACTCTTCTGTCACGCTTTCTTTTCACGAGAGACCAGGGCAGAATTTCCCCCTAACAGTATCAATACAATATCAAGCAGAAAACTCATGTGAGTGAAGAAAAATATCACTGTAGGGGAAAATTAAGTGATCCAACATCAAATTCCCACAACAAATATCCTAGGAATTTTATAGAGAATAATCGAGCCAAAAGCCGAGCCAGAACACCAATGGTGATACCAAACTCGCCAGATGAGCTGCCTTAGCACAAATTTAGTACCCGAATAGTGCTTGGAATCTATTCAAATTTTCAATCGTCACAGGTCCCATGAAAAAAGCGCTCACGAAAATGTGATACGAGTTAACAAACGGCGTAAAAAGGAATAGATGAAAGAGATAATAAATTTTAGTGAATATAGCGAGCAAAGTGGCAAATTAGGGTGGTGAAACATACGTGAAACATACGTGAAACATACGTGAAACATACGTGAAACATACGTGAAACATACGTGAAACATACGTGAAACATACGTGAAACATACGTGAAACATACGTGAAACCCATGTCTGCAAAACTATTTTAGGTATTTGAAAACATGACACAGGGGTAGAATTGCTTGAATTAAAACTGTGAGGACAGTCTCGACAAAATCGGAACACATGAGGTCGCTAATCATGGACGATTCTCTCCACCGTGTGTTTCGTGGTGAGTGACGCCAAAGCAGTCGAATTTATGCCTAAGACATTGCTGTGACCGCTAATTTTCTTTTCCTTTATTTTTGTGTTCTCTTTATGTAGTCTCAATGTTTTCCAGGTACAACGAGGTCTGTGATCCGGGATACGATTTTACCAGCCCCTCCTTCTCTGCTGGAACAGGCCACTTTACACAGGTAGTTTGGAAAGGCAGTACAGTTCTCGGAATCGGACGGGCAGAGGGTACAATGCGAGGAATGAAATGCACATATACTGTCGCCAGATACAGACCAGCTGGAAACATGATGGGGGCCTTTGCCCAAAATGTGGTGGTTGGTTCCTTTGATAGTGACAGCTACTGTGCATCAGTTTCAAGTAAAAGACGAAGGTTCTTTGACAAGTATGGAAAAGCAGTCAAGGTGAATGGTATTAAAGCTCCAACCTTTAAAACGGGACCAGCTGAGAGTCGTGCCCGGCAGGTTGAGTTATTGACGAGCAAGAAGAAAACTGCTTCGCACAAGCACAATAAATGAGTCTCTCTGGGAAAAAAAAATGTATACATATTGACATTTAGTAATTGTTATGATTATTAAAGAGTTGATTAAAAGATAAAACCACCAAACACCGTTGTCTCACTCCGTTGCTTACGGTAATCTTTGAGCTCCAACATTCAGTTCAAGAATGTGGCTGAGTTTATCTTTTAAAAATCTGGAAATATAAGGAAATCCTTACGTCCCCAACTGCAAGTGGGAAGGTTTGAAGTCTACATTTTGACCACGATGTGGGCTTCCGCACCTCACAAACTTTAGATCAGTAATGGTTTTGCAAACAGGAAAAGGCGTTAGCAATTCACTACTCTCTTGCCAATATCAGCCAATAGCTTTTTTGTTTAGAAACAGATACTTGCAAAAAATGTTTCAAAGTTTGTTTGGAAGCCTCTGAAATCACTTTTATCGCTACAGAAAAAGAAAAATTTTCGGTAAAGTCTCTCTCATTAATTTGCATAATCTCTCTTTATACTAACCTATACTCGCTCAAAAATTATTCAATTTAAGGAGGATCTAAAGTGTAACTTTGTATGATGAAAATAACAGAAAAAAAAGAATGGTCGAACATATCTTGAGATTATATCAGCTTTTGTTTTATGAATAGGGTCGGAGAAGGGTGGAAAAATTATCTGTCAAAGATACTTTTTTCTATTATAGCCAAAGGAGTTTAAGAGGTTTGACCTATGTTTAATAGGTATATTCAAATAAGAAGTTAACTTCCTCGACAGCAGTAAGGTAAGACAGAGCTAGAGCTGATGAAAGCCTAAGGCTGGTGTTAAAACGTAAAGGAACAATTTAAAAGAAAGAGCGCTTTCAAAGAAGAGAGGATTTTTAAATTTTCAAACTGGACCCCTGGAGCTACTTGACCTGTCTCCTTTTCACAAAATATGGCTGAGTTTAAAAAACTGCTCCATTTTCGGTGTGAAGTAAAGCTAGGCTAGTCAGCATTTTCAAGGTTGATTTTTAAGACTTCGGTCACGAACTTAAGCCGTTTATGTAGTGACGACTCTGATTTTTCAGAAAAATCAGAGGTTATGCGCCAGTTTTTCTGTCGTTCAAGCGGGCCACCACCGTGCCCAAAAAATCGATCGACGAGGAAAATATTGATCGCATTCCAGTCACTCTCACATTTCACCCTCGCAACTACGTAGTTAAATCTATCGTTATTAAGAACCGAGAACACTTTCGCGTCTTATAGAGAAATGACAAGAACGCATCCAAACCAGTCGCTATACACTTTAATCTTCCTAATCATTCTAAACAGCATTTGGCAGTTCGCGGCCTTTCCCTAAATCAAGGCAATTCGGAAAGCCGCAAAACTCTAGATCAAAAATTCATTCAACTAATTTATACTTGTTGTCTCCTCACCATATTCCCACCAATAGCGTAGCTCCATACACACAATTTTCAATTCGCTCTGACGAAAGGCTAGCCGGCGCTCAAAATGTCAGCTTTGAAACTCTTAACGGTGCCTAATTTAAGCTATCGACTCAGTTGATAATACTAAACTGCCCTCTTATACTCTCCCACTGACGTAGAACCACAGTTTCTTAAGAAACTTACCCCATTTTTTCTTCTTTTAAACGAGACATGAATGATCTCACGTTGCCCTTTCCCGATTAACTAGCACGATTACACTTATAACTTCGTTTATCTTCTACCCAAGACATCTTTTCTGCTCGACTACTCACTGGTGGGAGCTTCAATACTGTGCGACTCCCTTTCATTCCTTTCACTCGAAAACTAGAGAGTTTTCAATCCAAGTCAGATTTGGCGAAGTAAGACACGTAATAAAGAATTAGGGGACTGAGAAGTACCAGCTGGAACAATTCTTCAAGAGAGGAAAATGTTGGTGGATTTCACGTGAGGAGATTCTATGGGTCTATTAATCAGTTCACACGAGAAAAGTCCTACAAAGTCAAATGATTCACATCGCCTAACAATCGTTTTTTCAATTCTCTTAAAATAACACACCATTCCCGCACTTCACTAAGATTACAGGTTATGTGAATGGGATTTATGAATTTATGAAAAAAACGACCATATTACGAGCGACATGAATTCGTCAAAAACGTTTCATTTATTGCACCGATAAACTCATAGAAAACCGAAACATTTTAAGTTATCTTATAAAAGTAATAACCCGCGCTCCTTAAATTAGTTTACCGGCGTATTGACCCACTTGGAATGCTGGAAGGCTATTAAATTGGCTAGGTTTCCTAGGCTTTTGAAAAATTGGATGAAATCTTTCTTTGATTCATGTGTGATCTCAATATTTACTATGCTGACGATTTCACAGTCCAATTACCAAATACAATACAAAACGAGAGAGAGTTTCTCACAATATGGGTTTAACGTTCCAGATTACGTCAAAGTGCAAAGATCACTTTGCCACGTTAACTTACAAAAATGCAAAAAACAGGTATTATTGTCCAGAATAAGCCAATAACCTTTCTTCACGGTAAACTAAGGAATACAGTTATTGACCCAAGGACATTATTTCACTTTACTTCTTGGCAAAGCAAACATCGTCCGTTACTTCTGGCACAATCTGTCACCAAAACTCGACAAACTTTTGGTAAGAGATTTGAAGAACGTTAACGTTGTTTTAACATTGAACACATTAACCTCATTTCTTTTTACCTGTGCGTAAAATCACAAGTGGTTAAAAATGATGTGAAATATACAAAACATTTTTAACTGGTCTTTTAAAAAGTTTTTAAATTTGACTTTTCAAAAATAGAAAGAACATTAAAACAGAAAAAAAAAAAACTTCAAGAATGTTTTACGGATATACTCTGAAATCAGTTAACCAGTTACCGTTGTCATTCGGTGAGTGCGCGGAAACCTTTGGTTCTGTTCGTTTTTTTATCGGTTGGTTTGGAAGTTTTAGACATCACTTGCCTGAGATTGAATGAACACTTGTTAATTTTCGGTATTTCTGCATCAGAGATACACGATAAAAATTTCCATCATTAATACTACTACAGAGTCATTTCTGATTCATTCAAATTGAAAACTACCAGGATTTCACGTTAGTGATTTGGTTATCTAAAACAGATCTCTTTTTCATCTCTTCATTACTTTACTTTCCTATGCAGGATTTCCTTTAGAGAATGTGGCTTTTTTATCTCTTGCTTGCCATTGCAGCAGTTGATGGAGGTAAAGGAGATTCCTTTTTGACTGATGAAGCTTAAATTCGGCAATTTTCTTCTGTGTAACTGATCGATTTTTCACTATTCCGTATGTCAGGGGTGTCTCAGGGGTATGACCAGATTGATTATAATATGTCCGTGCCGTTGCAAGGGGAAAGTTTTGTTTATCGGAAACAAATAAAGCAAAAAATCCATAGGATAGGTTACTAAAACGAAATCTAAGTAAGGCTACAGATGTAGAGAACCAATAGATCTCCAAATATTTTGAGCCCGTTGTTTGAGGTAAAACAAAATTTATCCAGTCATATTAATGAGCCGTCCTGATTTTTTCGAACAGAACTACCGCGAGCAGGGGAAAGTATGCTACATCAATGCTTAGTTGAGTCATAATTATTTGCCTTGACTTCGCCTATTTTCTTTCAGCGTTTACCGACGAAGAACAACAGGGTTTAGCAAAGCACAATGAATTCCGACAAGTACATGAAGCTGCTGCTATGACACTGGACAGACAAATGTGTGATGAGGCGAAACAGTACGCTCAGACGCTTGCAGTTATGGGTAGCCTGGTACATTCGCCGGGCAGAGACAGAGGTGGACAGGGAGAGAATCTTGCCGTGGGATGTTCAACAGACGCTCCACAAACCATAGAGCAAGCCGTGACAAATTGGTGAGGTTATATTTCGCTTTCTTCCTGCGCGGAAAATTCGATTATGTGTAATATTCAACTTTGGCCTTTGAGAATAAGCTCACGAGGCTATCCTACACAATGATGTCATTTGCTGACAATTTACCCCCAGACCTCGCTTTCACTAAATTCTCCCTGAATCTTTGCTAAGTTCCTATCGTTTACCCGTGGGTGTTCCTTTTATTTTTGGCCCTATTCCCCATAAACAGAGAAAGTAACGATGTTGGTTATTAATTATTTTTTTATTTCAGTGTTTGGGATTGTTTTTTCTTTTGAATTACATTTTACCTGTTCGCCTTAAGGGTGAGACGTAGAGGGTGGAATTTTATATTTCAACGTAAAAATACACCAGGCCTACTTCCACTAATCTAGTTAAAATTCTTTTCTCAGAAATAGGGTGTAGTAACCCTGACTATTTCTGAATGATCTGATTCGAAATACTTGAGAGCAACCACCCTTCCAAGCAAGACATCTGAAACAAATATCGGATATATTTGGCGCTCTGCAATAGCGGCGCGCACACAACCCAAGCGGTCCATACCACTAACGTTCAATCCAGTTTCTTTCTGTAACCCTCATTAATGTCACTTCATGGTACGGTTAATAACCTGATACCTTGTTATATACTTATGGGAATCCGTTATGACTTCTTCATTGGTTAAGACAAGCATCGCCGGAACCAAAACTTTTTGCGTTCCTTTTCCTTTTTGCTCTTTGTTTCTTACTGTTATCCAATTACTCTGCTTCTATTCTTGTTATAGTCTTCCACCAACTCCCATACACAATTTTTGCTGGGGCAGACTGAAGGGTACAAAAGAATTCATAATATTTGAGCCTTGTCACACCTTTCTGGCACGCTTCCTTCTCATGAGAGACCAGGATAGAATTTCCCCTAACAGCATTAATACAATATCAAGCAGAAAACGGCGTAAAAAGGAACAGATGAAAGAGAGAATATATATGGGTTTCACGAATATAAAATATTCGTGAAACCCATGTCTGCAAAACCATTATAGGTATTTGAAAACTCGACGTAGGGGTACAATTGCTTGAATTAAAACTGCGGGGACAGTTTCGACAAAATCGGAACACCAAGAGTTGTTAATCATGGACGGTACTCTCCGCCGTGTGTTTCGTGATGAGTAACGCAGTCAAATTAATGCCCAAGACGTTGCTATGACCGCTGGTTTTTCTTTTCCTTTATTTTTTTGTTCTCTCTATTTAGTCTCATTGTTTTCCAGGTACAACGAGGTCTGTGATCCGGGATACGATTTTACCAGCCCCTCCTTCTCTGGTGGAACAGGCCACTTTACACAGGTAGTTTGGAAAGGCAGCACTGTTCTTGGAATCGGAAGGGCAGAGGGTACAATACGGGGAATGAAATGTGCATATACTGTGGCCAGGTATAGACCAGCTGGAAACATGATGGGGGCATTTGCCCAAAATGTGGTGGTTGGTTCCTTTGATAGTGACAGCTACTGTGCATCAGTTTCAAGTAAAAGACGAAGGTTCTTTGACAAGTATGGAAATACAGGCAAGGTGAATGGTACCAGAGCTCCAACCTTTAAAACGGGACCAGCTGAGAGTCGTGCCCAGCAGGTTGAGTTATTGAAAAGCAAGAAGAAAACTGTTTCGCACAAGTACAATAAATGAGTCTCTGTGAAGAAAAAAAGTATATATATTGACATTAGAAATTGTCATAATTATTAAATAAAGAGTTGATTAAAAGATAAAACCACCAAACACCGCTGTCTCATTCTGTTGCTTACGATAATCTTTATGAGCTCCAACATTTAAGATTGTGGCCGAGTTTATCATTTAAAAACCTGGAAATATAAGGAAATCCTACCTGCAATTGTGAAGGTTTGAAGTCTACATTTTGACTAAGATATGGGTTTTCGCACCGCACAAGCTTTAGTCAGTAAACGTGTTGTAAACAGGAAAAGGCGTTAGCAATTCACTGGTCTCTCGCCAACATCAGCCAATAGCTATTCTGTTTAGTAAACTTAGGATCACAGCTGTCACCTTGAAGACATTGTTTCATTTTACTGTCTAACAGGGTAAACATTATCTGTTACTGCTGGCAAAATCCGCTAACAAACTCCAAAAGATTCCTGGTAAGAGATTTGAAGTATATTACTTTTAAAGAACAAAACCTATCACTGTTAAGTCATTGTTAAGGTTAAGGCCAAATCAAGTTGTCGGCGACGAAACCTGATGACAACGTGGAAACGTTCAGATTTATTTTCAAAGTGTTAAGAGGTCCTTTGCATTGTAATTGATTAAATATTTTAAAAAAGGGTTTTTGATTTTTCAATCAATGGCGAGGGGAGAGGCAAATTTACTTTGTAAGACTGACCATGAGACGTATTAAATACGACCTCTCCGCCAAAGATCTCTTGCCCATAATGGATTATTTCTCGATATCCACATCGGTGCAATTGGCTTAGTCTAAATATCTGAAGACTTTCCTCGCCATGTTGAAATTAAAAAAAAATAGAAGATTGCTCACTTGGGTACTTTTCGAAGTCTTTCCTTTTTTCTTATCTTAAATTTGCCTTTTTGCATTTAGGACTTCCTTAAGAAAATGTTGCTTTGGTGCCTTCTATTTTCCATCGTTGCTGCCCAAGGAGGTAAAAACGATTTCCTTTACTGAACTGTCTGAATTTAACGGCACAGTTCTTCTTCTTATTGACTCATGAATTTTGCTTCATGCTACGGGTAAACGACGAGGAGAATGAAATGGCTTTCGGTGGTATGACAGTTACTATAGCCTTATTAAACTGATTGTCATTCTCATAAATGAAAATAAAAGAAAAACACTTAAAAAAAATGGACAGCGAAAACAAATTTATTATATTCATAGCTTCTCTCCGCAGGAAAATATTTTATTTGGATCAAATTTCTCATCGTGCTCTTGCTCGTTGTGCATCTGTTCTCTTGTAAAGCATGTTGTTTCAACCGACCTGAGCGCGCGCCAAGTGGAAATCTTAATGTAATCATATATGTTGTTTAATTGATTATTAAACTGCCTTCATGTGTTAATTTTACATGTCATTTAAGTTTGCCCAAGAGACTGGATCGCCTTGCTTCCAGAACTTGACCCAGTTTTTGGTAGCATACAGTGACAAAGAGCATCGTAACTCCATAAAATGAGACCATCCCGTAAATTAATCAGGTTTTATTGTCGCACGACTGATTTTAGTTCATGCTACTGTGTAGACAGAGGCACTGTTAGAATCAGAGGGACTTCCTATCTAAGATCACCCCACAAATTCCATCGCCGAGGCTTAAACTCATATCTTTTTTTAAAAAACTACTTATCATCTATCGGTACCGTCCTTTTCCTTGGTTGTCACAGACATGGACCACGGTGCTCCCATTACGATCTATGGCACTGGGATAATAAAACAGAACGGCACAGCCAATATGAATTTACAGATTAAGATAGGTGGACGTAAGGTAGGAGGTGTAACAGGAATTCCAATGGGAGGTGCAGCTCCATTGATAGGGAAAGAACAGCCCTTACAAGGAGGAGGTATGGTTTGTAAATTCAGTCTTCGCTATTTGGTTTAGTTTTGATGTGATTTTAAAGTTCGACGGTCATTTTGTATCTAAAATAGCATCGCAAAACCTGGATACAATCAGTTTTCCCTCCCATTAGTCCATGCAGTTTGTTTCATTACCCCTTTCACTCCCAAGATCTAATTAGTTATTCTCCTTACTGTCTGCCATACAATTCTTACGATGTTAGTTTAGAGTATTTGGTATTGGATCAACTAATAATTCCATAATTAGTATTTTTCTTCATTCTCATCACCTGCTTGCTTGATATTGTATCAATATTGTAAGGAGAAATTCTGTCTTGGTCACTTATGGGAGTGAAAGGGTTAAATCATCTTTCTAATTTTGAGATCAATGAAGTAAACCCGGTTATCATCTTATATACCATAGCTTGACCTCATATGGATAATAATCACATTGTCCAAAGCTTCAGTTTCCTTTTTGTGGGGGGGAGGGGAGACAAAAATTAAGGTATAAGCGAAAACCAACGTAAGAATGAAAAAAAGGTGAAAGAAACATCCTCACATGGCCAGCCCCGTTAACAAGAAAAACTAAATGAATCTTGTATTCTGTTTGACTACCCAAACTGATTGGTGAAGTAATCTTGCTCACTCGGGAATTCCTGCTTTGATCCAACGCATTCCTATTAACCTAATAGCCCATAAAATTAAATAGGTTCCACAGTTTAGAAATCGTCATGTGCAGCTCCTTCGCAAATTTTCACTACTAAATGGTACAGGGTAACGTGTTATACAAACTACAAATGATTACAGTTCTTCTCCTGTCCTTGAAAAGACATAAGCCAGCATCAGAAAAAGCTTCATGATCCTTTACTTATCATCATCATTAGTAGTCCCGTTGACGAGCCAAGTACAGTTAGTGATTTATTTTACTTGGAGAATTAATAGTCTGGTCCCACTGTCTTGTTAAGAAAGTAGTAAAGAGAGTAAGTAATAATTCTGAATAGTCCAGCCTCAGGCCTGAATTCCAGAACCCCTCCCTTTCCCCCGCCCTCTTATTTACCTCCTATGCAAGGACAGTACCACTTAAATACTTATTCTTGATTGGAACTTTCCTCGCTGTTCGTTTTCTACAGTCACTTTTTATGAAGGAACTCTCCTTCATATTAAGTGTTTATATAGATACGGAGCCACGAAAAAGGGATCTTTTGAATCAAAGGTATCAGTCCGAAAAATTTTCCAGCATGTCTTCACTTTGTCTTTTCAGAGTTAACCGAAGAAGAACAACAGGGTTTAGCAGCTCACAATGAATTTCGACAAATACATCACGTTTCTGCGATGACACTAGATAGGCAAATGTGCGATGAGGCTCATCAGTACGCCAAGCGGCTTGCGCGTATGGGTCGGCTTGAGCATTCAAAGGATAGAGAAAGAGATGGACAGGGAGAAAATCTTGCTATGGGATGTTCATCAGGTGCTTCGCCGCAAACTGTGGAGCAAGCCGTGAACAGCTGGTGGGCTCAGTTTTATTTCTTAGATCAATTTTCCGAAGGGTTGTTGACATCTTAATGAAATATTCCAAAGATAGATGTCAGTGATCAGGGTAAAAAAATCTCATCTCAAGGACTTATTATAACAACCTTAACTATATTTTTAAAAACTTTATCCTGAAATACTCCGCATCAGCATCTAAAAAAAAATGATATGCGACGGTACTAAACGAAGAATTCTGCGGCCAGAGAGTTATTTAGAACAGAGAACTTATTTTAGAACCAGTTTGGATTGAGGAATATGAAGTTAGGGGCTTCAAGTGTAAAGATTCCATCCCTTATTATGGGCATTTATTCCAAATAGGGCAATGCAGAGGATTTAGTCAAATGAACTCGTTTCGAAGGGCTTCTCCATTGTGCCTTTTCCTTCAGTCCTTCGTCCTTTAAATCCGCACGCTGTCTTTTTTCTATTAGCTTCTTTTGAGCTCTCCTATGAAATAATACAATCTCCACCAGCGTTACCACCATGCAGGAACAATGTGTTTGATGGATTGTGACAATTTAACGTCGCCTCATTTGAAAAGAACACAGTTTTTGAGAACTCTGAGCACTGCAAAATTGGTAGCCCATACCATTCGATATTCATTTAGCTTCTCTCCTTCCCCTGATGAGTGTAAGTTGGTAAATATAATAGCCAGTTGATGATCAGGTACCCACGATATACGTGCTTGTACCAGGAGAAAAAAAATAATGCTATCGCATGGTCAAAAAAAGAATCACTGAAAGGCGTGGCCTTTCTCCGTACCATTCCCTTCTTACCGTTACCCAATTAACCAGCTTCTTTTTTCGTTTCATTCCCCCTACCAATTTAGGAGCAGTTTTTTTCCGGAGCTAATCAAAGGATAAAAAGTGGTTCATGATAAAAGTTTTTAACCTAAAAATCTGCCTTCGCAAATCGCATAGTTTGCTCTTTCTGTTTTTGTACTCTTTCTTTCTCTATTATCTTCCAGGTACAACGAGGTCTGTCGTCCAGGATATAGCTTTTATACCCCCTCCTTCAGCGGTGGGACAGGCCATTTCACTCAGGTAGTGTGGAAAGAAAGCATTTTTCTTGGAATTGGACAAGCTTCAGGGGAGAAAAACGGCATGAAATGTACTTATACTGTGGCTAGATATAAACCGGCTGGGAACATTTTCGGAGAGTTTTCCGAAAATGTGCCAAAAGGAAACTTTGATAAGGAAAGCTATTGTGCATCAGTTAAGAGAAATACCGTCTTGGACAAGCACGGAAAGGCAGCTTTGCTTAACGATTCAAATGCCACAATGGGGTCGGCTGAACTTCGCGGCCAATATGAGGAACAGTGAAATAGAAAGAACGAAGGTATTGCCAAAAACCATAGACAACGATAATTGTTATACTTTGAATAAAAGAAATTAAATCAAATCCCTTTGTCTCCTTTAATTCTGAGCTGTGTCATATTGATGATTTAATGCCTCTAAAATCTTAGCACAAGGCCAAAGATCCTTCCTATAAATCTAGATTTAAAAGGAAATTCCAGAAAAATGGCAATTTGTGGTCCAAAGAAGGAATCTTGAAATGTTGATTTCAGTAAGAAACAAACGATTGAGTTAGTTTCTTTTGTTGTTTGGCATTCAACTGTTTGACCTATTTTTCCAATTATGGATACGTACCTTAAAGTTTTGATCTTTGTCTTGAGGCCTCAACTCTTTTGAGATCTTTGTCATCGGAAAAATTACGCACTTACATATTTAATGGTTTCTCTGAATATCACATCGAATTGGAAAACAAACTTCCACGCGGGAGACTAAGTATTAGAGACCATACCTCAACCTTTCTTGCTCACTGCATACAAGTGGAACTGACTTGACAGAAATCGTGGATCAACAGTCTCCTTCTCTGTCTAAAAGTTTTCTCTCCGTTAGAGATGACAAAATTTCATTAAAAATTGGGCGAAAAGATTCATTATCTTACATTTCAATATTTTCAAGTTTATTAATTTACTTATTCATTTCTCTTATTTACCCGTTATTTTTTTCTGTGATGATGGGAGGGGTGGGGGGCACCAGAGTCCTGATTCAGTCTACCCTTTTATCAAAATTTCGAATCAGCTAAGAATAAAACCTAAACAGTGAAGTATGTCGTTATTATTTTTGCTATTACGCGGATTAAAACACACGGGAAAGAAAACACGCGCAAATAAAAGCATCAACATAACAAAAGTTGTAATACAAGACAAGACATGGCCTTGTTCACCCTATATATATATTTATTTTATCGCACTACACTACATAACAATGTTTCGAGCCTAGCAAAATAAACAATTAACCATGCTTGTGATGGGAAATGTGACCTTTCTTTTTGCTGTTTAACAGCCCAAGGTCCTCGCCTCGCTGCTTTTTAAATCCAGTCTTTTTAGTCTTCCAGGCGTCCTTGACCGGAGGAGCTGAAATGGAAAGAAGAAAGTAAACAAAAGTAATTAGCTGCCTTTAAGACCTACACTTTCTAGAGTTTACGGAAACTTTGATTTTTCGCCTTAGAATTCGAAAGATTAAATAGATTCCGATTATATGTCATCAAACTAAACCAAGTTTTCTATTATCAGTAATTTTATACCATTAGTAACAGTAATTCCGTCATTGTATTTATTAAAGATAAGTCAATGCAAAAAGTCAGAATATAGAGCAAAACAGCTCACCAGTTTCTCCTGCTAGGCCTCCTGCCGGGAATGCCCCTCCTTCTTGGCCACCTGCAGTAGGACCAGTAGCAGGTATTCCTGCTCCAAATCCTCCTTCCAAACCTCCTATTCCTCCTTCTGGGGCTCCTAACCCTCCCACTGGGGCTCCTAAACCTCCCTCTGGGGCTCCTAACCCTCCTTCTGGGGCTCCTAATCCTCCCACTGGGGCTCCTAAACCACCTTGTGGGGCTCCTAACCCTCCCTCTGGAGCTCCCAAACCTCCTTCTGGGGCTCCTAACCCTCCTTCTGGGGCTCCTAATCCTCCCACTGGGGCCCCTAACCCTCCTTCTGGGGCTCCTAACCCTCCCTCTGGGGCTCCTAACCCTCCTTCTGGGGCTCCTAACCCTCCTTCTGGTGCTCCTAACCCTCCTACTGGGGCTCCCAGCCCTCCCTCTGGGGCTCCTAACCCTCCCACTGGGGCTCCTAACCCTCCCACAGGCGCTCCTAAACCTCCTCCTGCGCCTCCCAGCCCTCCTGTTGTGCTAACTGCGCCTCCCAGCCCTCCTGTTGTGCTAACTGCGCCTCCTGGGGCTCCTAATCCGCCTGCTGTGCCACCTAGCCCTCCTGCTACCCTTGCTTGACCTCCTGATGTGCTTCCTATTCCTCCTACTGGACTGACTGCGCCTCCACCAAGACCACCTGTCACGCTTCCTACGCGTGTGCTGCTTCCTTTTTTTCCAGATATGCCAGCTATCTTACTTGCTGTCCCAACTACCTTACTTGCTACCTTTCCTGCCTTTCCTCCCTTCAATGCTATGCTTCCAACTTTTGCTGCCAGGCCCAATAATCCAAGAGGTTTTGGTTGGCCACCCATTTCTTTTGATGGACCATTAACACCTCCTCCTTCGGGTTCTACCCCTCCTCCCAGCCCCTCATCAGGTCCTTCAGCTGCCGTTCCCTGCCCACCAATTTGTCCTACCGGTCCTTCTATGTCAACTTGTAGATTTAATCTGGTTGCGCCGTTTTTTTTTATTGTTCCAGTGCCAGAGATAGTTAATTGAGAATCTTGGCCCACCTCTGAAACAATCAATAAATATATCCCTTTGATGAATAGAAGGTGAAGGTGATCGCGGATTTTTGAACCACGACTTTGTCTTGGTGAGTAAAAAGGAAGTTGGTCAGTAATTATCAGCTTTCTTGATCGAACAAGTTTATAATTCTGAGGTTTCCTACATGGCTAAAACCACCGACGAGATTTCACAAAAGGGTGGCAAGGTGAATTTAGGGAACTCGTCGTGTAATTTTCTTCTGCGGAATTAAAAAGGAAGATAGTCACGCTCGGATGGCCAATCAAACTTTGGGATTCGCCTCATATTGCTCGTTAACGGAGGTGGCCTTTCAATGACAAATAACTGAAAAGAGAAACAAAGAAAAGGGGAAGACATTGTAAAAACCTCCTTAAATTTATGGGTATATCAAATGTTTCAGTTCGATTCCTTTGTTTTTCTAAGCTTCACTATCGAAACTCGCAATCATTTTGGAGGGTCATGAGCGCAGTTATCATATTTCATAAAGCTTCAGAAAGGCCAAGTGGCAGTCGAAATTTTATGACTTAAAAGGTACAACTGAAATAACACTGAAAATTTGTTAATGAACATAAGAGAAGAAACGATCTACAACATACCTCCCCCTTCAACAGGGACTACTGCCCTTCCCCTGAGAGTTCCTGCCCCCAATGGTGGAACTTCTCTCGTAGAAGTCATACGCCCTTTAGAAAGAACGCGAAATAAGCTCTTGAGTTACAAGCCGTCTAGAGAATAATTCAATAACAGTTTTGAGTAGTTCTGGTGCAATAAGATAAAAATAATAGCAGTATCGGTGTTGGTGTAAAGCAAGTGCTAGAAACAAAAGTGTTAGCTGTGACAAAAGCAGTGGCAGTTTCTGGAGCAGATGCGTAATGAAAGTCGAACCTTTTTGTTTCAAAAAAAGGTTTCCATTTTATTCAAATTTACTTTAATTTCATATCACATCACCCTCGAGGCTTCACGAGTATTTTAAAATTTTTCCTTGGCATATATGAATGTAACTCGTAGACGTATGGTCAGTAATTATTCTGCGATAAAGGAGTAGATTCCGAACACCTTGAATTTCTGAGCAGGGTTTTGAGCGATATTTTGATAGATCGATATAGATATTATTCCAAAAAGCCTATTTTAAACTGAACCTATTTGTATGAAGAGTCAATAGTCAATTCCTTTTTGCTCTTATTACCTCTGAAACGTCCTCTGTTTCTTCGATGTCGGGCTGCAATGTAGAATAAAATTATTACTTGGGAAGACGAAAAGAAATGTAACGTTAAACTGGACGAGTTGCTTCTGTTTTACCTCCTTCTACTGCTACAACAGCCAACAGAAGAAAACGAAGCCACATGGTTTTAAATCAGTCCTGAATGAAATAAAAAAGACGAGCGGTTAGCGAATAAGGAAATTTCTGAAAGAAATTTCTTGAAACGTGGGAAAACTTTCGATTCTTAGTCCAGCGGGTTGAAATTTGACCATAAATCGATGATCGTGCTTGATTCAGATAAGAGAAGGGATCAAATTCAAAAGTCTACACATATTCACAAGTATTGGATTTCATTGATTTGGAAATCAGAGAAGGATCCTCTGCGCATGCACGGACGAAGAAGTGCGGCGCTTTATCATAATTAGCACCTTGTCTTAGTTATTTTTAGCTAAAGAAAAACACAACGCCCGAATGTCCCTATTCACAGATTATGTAAATGTGTAACTTATCTTATCCCTTCTTTTGCCTAAAAATAAAGGAAAGATTGGAGGCAAAGAAATTTATTAACCTCAGGATCAACAAACGTTAAATTCTTTGTCAACGATCAGTAAGCAGGGCGGCTTCGGATTACAGTGAAATTGTTCTCTAGAGTTAAAACTGATCTCAGATTCACTTACTTATCTCAAAGGTTGATTGCTAACTTTCGAAATAGTGTATTTCGTCTATCTCACCAGTATGACGTTGGGTTTTTGTCACCAGACTAAAGAGAGATGGAATGCTGCCTCCTGTCCTTTTTATATAATGAGATAAGCTTTTGTTAAGGAGCCCTATTCCCCTGGTCACTAAACTAAAAGGTTATTGGCTTGTTCTCAAGGATAACCTGTTCTTCTCCGAAGTTCTGAAAGTCAATTTCTATACGTTTGGCGATTCTTTAAGTGGCTAGGTGGTTTATTGAACGTATGCTCTTCAGAAACCAGATAGGTTAATTACCAAATGTCCACATATTTATATTTCTTAGAAAGCCTTCATATCGAGGAAAAATCTACGTATTTTTATTTTTTTTATTCTTTTATATTTTTTGCCATCAATGTTCGTTATTAAATTTTTCATCAAGAGGCTCGGGGTTGGCGAAAAAGCTTGAAAACAGACTAAATAGGATTCAGGGGAAACGTTTCCGAATATGTGAGGTCATGACCTTGTATTGTGACAGAGCAGGTAAAAACTTCTCCTTCATAGGCGGAAAATTTTTAACCTTGTATCTTGAGCTATTCCTAAAGTTTGATGAACAGGAAATACGCAATTCCGAAATAAATGCATTTGGATATCTTTAAGGACCATTCTTGTTGAGCTCTCTTTCAGAGAAAATTTATCTGACCATACCTAGATTCACAAAAAGCAACAAATATTTGTCTTTTAAAAATTTAGGATGCATACAAACAAGCAAATATTGAGGAGAAGTAAATCGAAATATATTTACAACATAGCATGGGAACGAATTACTCAGAAAATAACATTCTGATGGCACGTTGAAGAGGCTCGCGTGGCATCATGGACGATTCGGATTATTTAAGCGTTTCGCGGGAAAGTTAAGTCATTTCAGGTCTGTCAGTCTTATGTTTGACCACTTTTTTTTTTGTACTTGTTATAATTTTGGTATTCCAGCTCCCTGCAAAATATGATTAAGATCATGCGATTTGTGATTAGTAGTGCAACCAGGTTAGTTTACCCTTTCCTCGAGGTATTGTGCTGCTGTATTAGATGACAAATACGTTTCCACACTTTTTTTGGCCCCATCTAAAAAGTGATATTTTAGCAGTTTTTCGTATCTGGCGTACGCTAGTCTCAGGGTGCACATGTTAAGAATGTATCAGGATGCGTATACAAGAAGACTGCCTGACTCATCCCAAAAAAAGTTTTTCACATTGAATGTCTCCGGTGAGTATAGTCAGAATCTGCCCTTTTCTTCTCGTGATATATGGAAAAATCCCATATATCTCGGGAGATAATTCTGAAATAATTCCTGTGAGTTAACACGTTTTGAGCAAGGTTTTTTTGAAAATTATAACAAAAGTGGTGATCGGTGAGTATCGATGATGATGATTACAATGATAGTAAAATTTAAGAGAAGAATAATTCTTGTTACCCAAGATTCATTCACGTCGGAAGTATAGGTACTCTGAATTGATTTGAATTTTTCCCGTTTGCCACATTGACCTACCAAGATAACCAAATGTCTTTTCACAATAATAGGTTAGCCTCTTCAGAATTCTTTCTACAGAATTTGAATCTATTATTGCAATAACATAAGTTATTATTTTTTTTCACTTAATTTACTCCACTCATCGTGCTTTTATGAGTTTGAGATGGCGAGGTGCCGCCATCTTTGAAATACGAAAATGATCATTGAGATTAACCTACTCGCCGCGAGTCAAAATTTGCCGCGCATCGGATTGAAAATCTGGGGTCAACAATCTCAAGTCTTGCCACACAGCTGTGTATTACTCCCCTCGCTTCTCTGACTGTCTACGATTAATGTAAATTACAAGCATCATATGACCCGGCCCCGCGCGCGCAACCCTGTAGAAAACCGGGAAGATTTTACTCGTTCTCTTTTATATCCCACAAAGGAATAGTGCTTTTTCGGATGTTTTTTCGATGTTGAGCTGATATGATTTAGGTTAAATTTAAGTTTTCTCTGAACTTTGTAAAAAGTCTTTACAACCTCCCTTAATTCAAGAATGTTTTATTTAAATTTAAATTATATTTACTAATTTATAGTCTGTCAGAGTAGTCCACTGAATATCCAGATTTCTCTAATTCCCAGTTAAGCAGTAAACGTTTAGTCGTCAGTTGCATAATTGAAACCGTTATCTTTTAAAATTTGATATTACTGTCGTTTGTCTCAAGGTGCTAGAGATTAAATCCGTATTTTGTCTTTTTTTTTTATCCTTGCTTCTTAAAGAGACCAATTAACCCGAGTTTCACCCATTTGGTCTCCCTGTGAGAGTTCTGCAGGTAGGTGAACCTTATTGATATACTTCAGGTTCCATGTTATCGTACACGAGGTTAGATTGAGGGCTGACTGTTTCGTGTATTCTTAACTGTACATAGAGTTTCCATAAAAAACTGAAGGACTTTAAGAAAAATAGGTAAGCAAAACCAGCCGGGGACGAGTGTTTCAGGTATGATCCATTTCAAACTCTGCCCTATGATTTGTAAAGCTTTTAAAATTTGTTTCAGATATCAGAGGCGACACAAGTACCAAAGCCTTTGCTTCTTCTACATATTAAATAGGTGAATTCTTCTGTTAGCGGTACAAGTAACGGAATGTTTGTCTCAGCACAGATATATATATGAAGAGTTCGGATAAAAGGAAATTGGCGAGTTTTCGTCCGAAATCAAACTACGAGTCTCTTCACAAGCACTGAAATGCAAAGAAACTTTAATTCCTGTCGCTACAGTTGTAAACAAACTTTTTCTTCCGCAAAAGGATTGTTTTTTATCGTTGGGTATTTACTGAAAAATATATTAAATTTTGGTCAAATTCAAAGTTCTGCGGTTTTCCTCTAAAACCTAATTAACAAATTCTTAAGCGCGCGACTTGAAAGAAAAAAACAGATTGGAACTGAGCGGTTTTCTTCCTTGTGATTAATTATAACAGCAGTTACAGTTTATCATCTTGTTGGACAAAGTCAACGTTACTTGTCATGAAGTTGACAAGCGAACTCATATGACTCCGTTCTTCCACAAACAGAGTTATTTTCAAAGTTATATCATTACAAAAAATTTTCAGTGTTTAAAAATTGCCATTTAGATGTGAAACACTTTAACAGGGTCACTTGTTTTTACAGGTAAAATTCCGATGAGACCAACCAAAAATATCCGATGTGTATTTTTACAGGTTCAAACTGCAAAAGCTTAGCATTGGGAGATAATTTTAGATCTGGTCTTGATAAGAACTTTCTTCCTATATCCTTAACCCTTTGACTCCCAAGATCTCATCAGTAATTCTCCTTACTGACTACCGTATAATTCTTATGATTTTAGTTCAGAGAATTTGTTACTGGATCAACTGATAATCCCCTAATTGATATTTCTCGTTATTCTTATCACTTGTCTGCTTGAAATTACATGGATATTGTGGGGAAAAATTCTGTCTTGCTCATTCATGGGAGTTAAAGGGTTAAACTAAATTGAGTTAAGTGCGCATGTGTGCATAATTCTGCTATGAACTATGAACATTTTGCGGGTTTCAATTTTTCGTGTCGCACTCGTTCCGCAATAATAAATTCTCGCGAAAACAAAGTCTCGCTTAGAAAACTCCTTCAGAAGTTTACCACTATATAAGTTGAAGGGAAATCTTGGTAATCTTCATGATCGCATTCTGTCGAAATATCCATAAACAAATCGTCTACTGCGTCTGCCCTCTGCTTATCTGGAAAAGACAGAAGTTTGAAACCGTAACTTTTTCATTTTAATACTCTGCTGCTTGAGCAGAAAATTGCAAAAATTTGTTTTTAAGGAAAACTTCTGTCGACTTGAACCGCAAAGAATCTGTCCCTACCACATAAAAAACATGAAGACGTTAGTAATGGAACAATATTGATTCCTCACAGCAGACTCAATGTGTTTTCTTTCTGTCCTCGTATTTCCAGGGAAAGGTAACGCTATGAAGCTGCTGTTGACTTCAGTATTACTGAGCTTTATTTCCAATATATTCACAGGTAAATTTTTAACGCTTTCACTCCGAAGATCTCATTTGTAAATCTCCTTACTTTCTGCCACACAACTTTTACGTTGTTGGTTTGGAGAACTTGGTATTGAATGAACTTATAATACCCTGAGACTTATGCCCTTTGATACTTTCTTTTTTCTGTGCTATTGGCACAAGTTGAGTTTCGAAATCTTTTTGCTTTTGAAAGAATCACCAACTGATCCAGAAGTTGCAGGAAATGCTCCAATCGTGCTCCCTACTGGAAGTAAGTTGAAATAAAGTATTTGCAGCAGTGATATAGAGACACATGACAGGACGGAAAACGCGTGCACTGTAAGTACCTCCCGTTGTCCCATACAAAGCCTTAGAAAACTTTTCTAAGGCTTTGTATGGAACAACGGGAGGTACTTACAGTGCACGCATTATCCGTCCTGTCATGTAGCAACCGTAAACAACATATTTGAGATGTCTGCTGTATATGTAAAGAAATATCTGTCTTTTATCGTTGAGTTCTTACTGACTGATTGACTGACTGCCTTGTTGTCAGACTTAAGGGCTGACCTATTGACCAGCGACTGACTGGCTGTCTCGCTGTCACACAGACAGACAGACAGACAGACTGACTGACTGCCCTACTGTCAGACTGTCTCGCTATAAGACTTACGGACTGACTTAGTGACCGGCTATAGATTAATTATAAAAGTCTCACTGTCAGACCGGACAGACTGATCGACGACTGACTGACCGACTGACTGTCTGTCTTTCTGTAAAATTGGTTAATTGACTGTCTGATTGCCGGAACTGGTTTTCAATTTTTACCAATTCTTCCTAAATTCTCCGCTTAACGTTTTGATGTAGTCGAGGGCTGACAGACCTTCCTCCAACAGCATTCTCTCAACAAGAAGTAAACGGCCTGAAAGAACACAATCGGTTCCGTGCGATACATGATGCGCCGCCCATGACACTTGATCGTGAGATGTGCAATTCCGCTGCCCAGTGGGCCAAATACATCGCAGAACAAGGCTCTCTTGAACATTCAACTGAAGATCAAAGACCTGAACAAGGAGAGAACCTGTCGATGGGATGTTCCTCAGACAAGGCTCAAACAGTAAAGGAGGCTGTTGCAAACTGGTAATTTGAGTACAGTTCATAGAATGTCTGCTTAAAAAAACCGGTCTATATCGCAGTGGTATATCTAAGGACAGGTGCGACTACGCTTATTACACCAAAACCTGGAACACGGCCGAGATTGTTTTTAAGAGACCCTCTCCTCATTATTTACTAGTAATTATTGTTTGACAAGGGCAAACACGATGATGAGGCCGAGCGAAAACCAAAATTGAATGGCAAAATCTAAGATGGGATTTCAGTTTTCGTTCATCTTAATTGTAGGTATAACGAGGTTTGTAACCCCGGCTACTATGGACTAGGTGAGTTAGAGACTGGGCCTGATGAAGCAGGGCACTTCTCGCAGGTGGTGTGGAAAGAGAGTACCAAGCTTGGAATCGGACGTGCAGAGATTGAACAAAATGGTATGAAATGTGCTTACATCGTTGGCAGATACAATCCGCCCGGAAATGTTCAAGAATCCTATAAACAGAATGTTCTCAAAGGGTCTTTTAACCGAGAAGTCTACTGCCCAACAGCTGTGAAAAAAGATGTGATGAGAGCGGATTAACTCGATCAGAACTATCAAGAGAAAATAGCGGAGTCCAATTAATTTCCATTACTGCCACTTATAATCATTCGATTGTGCGATAATAAAACGACCAGTGAAGCTTCGAAATCACACCTGCTCCCAAATTGAATGGAACGATGGCGAAGAAAATCACAATCTACCTCTGAAAAAATTCCTGGCCAAACCTTGTCAAGGCCCCCCAACGGACTTGTGGTTACTTGATGACAAATGATAGTAGTTTGAGAGCGCAGCAAATCCAAACCCGAGGAAACTTCTTTTATATATTTGGTAATAAAAATGACTTGTGATTTATTTATAATGGTAGTTGAACTGAATGGAGTACAATTTGGGCTGGAATTATACGCGTGATTTCAAAGTCGAACGAGCGCGCAGCGCAAGTTCGATTTGAAATCACAAATATGATTCCATACCAAAATTGCACGACACGAGGTTCAATTACCACTTTATTACATCCATTTTGAAATTGCCCAAATACAGGACTTGGTCAGTTCAAACATTTTATTGATGCAGTACTGAGCCGGTCTGAAATTAAATTCATGTCCTTTTTTTTTTGGGGGGGGGGGGGGGGAAGTAAGAGTTAAGAAACAAAAGTTGCAAAATTTGCCACATGATAATCTTTGTCTTTCATTTTCCTGCAACTTTTGTTTGAACGGTTACTTTAAACAAACCTTAAAATCTGATTGGTTGTTTTGTTTTTAGTGTAGCTTCCTCATTGGGGAGGAAAAAGATGCGATTTAAAGCAAAAAATGGTGCGATTCGTGAATAAATCGCATCAATTAGAGCCAATCAGATTACAGGGACCATCAGTGATTTCAAAATGGGTGTAATAAATTCATTAATTTATTAACTGTTTATGTGCAATTTAGAATAATTTCTGATCTTTGTCTTTCCGCTACTTTCTTTAGGACGGCTAGTAAAGACTCTTACTCTATGTCATTTCTTGCAATGAAGAATTACGTTTGAGACATCATTTAGGTTTTATGTTTTAGTAATTCTTTCCGGTTAGATGTGATAACCCTTTGATTCAATGCATTTTTCATTCCCATTCTCCCTATTTCTCCGTTTCACACTGTTTTGACCGGGGGAATAAGCGCGTTTTTGCTGTAAAACAGTTATTTTTTAGCACAAAATTGCAGGCACAGTTGAGTGATCGCAGTATTCCTCATAATTCCGTATGTTGCGTTACTCTGTTTCATTCATGTCCGTTGGGCCCAAACCGCTAAAAAATCCAGTTGACACGTAGTAATCCACGCAGTCTCTTTTTAAGGCCATATCTAAACATAAATATTAAAAGTTACCACATCTTGACACAAAACCTCCTGCACAACTACAGCGAAAAAGGCAAATCATCAGTCGGTGAGAGTCGGTGAGGGGTTCCGGAAAACGGAAACAAAGACCAACACGTGGATTGTAATTAATGCGTGACTGATACGATAATTATATTAAAACAAAGATAATGGCTAATCCAAGACTCTGCAAACGAAGATGGGACAAACAAAAACTAATTCAGTGTGTATAATACAAAACTTTGGAATTAAAAGAACTAATCAAGCCAAGTGGCCTGTGTAGATGAAATTAAAAACAAAAATCGTTGCGTGACTGGAGGCCAAAGAACACGAAACCCTCAAGCATGATTCGCGATCTCGTGACCAAAATTGCGTCATTTTACTGACTTGAAAGGGAAACGACGAGGTTCGTAACTCGCTTCTCTACCGAAATGCTTTTGAAATTTCTGCTTGCAGGCGTTTTTGTCAACTCTGTAATTGCAAATCTTTTGCCGATCTCCGTGAACCCAGCCAGACAACAGCTCGTGGATAGTTTGGGTCGCGAGGTCTTCTTTCACGGCACAAACGTTGTCGTGAAGTCATTCCCGTGGCATCCTGAAATCGAAGGCTTCAGCGATGGAACGTTCTCCGAACAAGACATGGAACTTCTGCAATCGCTTGGCCTGAATATTGTTCGCCTTGGCTTCATGTGGCCAGGACTAGAGCCAACGAGAGGGATATACAATGAAACCTATATGCAAGTTATGCAGCGAATTGTTTCGCTTTCCGCAAAATACGGCATTTACGTCCTATTAGACATGCATCAGGATGCATTCTCCAGAATGCTGTGCGTGGAAGGCTTACCGACCTGGGCAGTGAATACAGGGTACGCCAAAGGATTCCCTGAACCGCTTCATGAGCCTTTTGTTCCCGACCCGAAGACGGGAATGCCGTCTGATAAGGATTGCGCAAAGTTTGCGTGGTCAGATTACTATTTGACCGAAGCTACCAGTGTTGCTTTCCAAAATTTGTATAACAATACCGATGGTTTGTTGGATAGTTGGGCGGCCTTCTGGGCTAAAACTGCCGCAGGGTTTAAAAGTTTCTCCAATGTTATTGGCTACGAGCTTATCAATGAGCCCTGGGCCGGGGACATCTACGCAAATCCGCTGCTTATTGTTCCAAAAGTAGCAGATAAAATGAACTTAGCTCCCGTCTACGAAGTTCTGAGTAAAGCTATCCGACAGCACGATGAAGAACACTGCATCTTCTTCGAAGGAATAACTTGGGATGACTTTGGCGTCGGTTTCGACACCGTACCAGGCGGAGAGTTGTATCGAAACAGGAGCGTACTCAGCTATCATTACTACATCCCCCCTTCTCTAGCCCTGATCGAAAATTTCGGGGCGCGGAAAAAAGATCTAGAGAGGTTAAAATGCGGAGGAATGATGACGGAGTTTCTGACCAGTGCTGGAGAGATTGAGCCTATGTTTAAAACCATGGACGCTGCTGATATGTACCTTCAGTCGTGGATTGGGTGGGACTATAAAGCGTACCACCCCTCCCGTCCTAACTTGAAAGGAAACAGGCGCTCTGCTTTGTGGAATGGGACAGGACTCGATAAAATTTATGTTCAAAACACAACTCGTACTTATCCCCAGGCCGTCGCAGGATATACTGTTAAATTCAGATTTGATTTGACCTCGAAAGAATTTGTTTTAGTTTATGAAGTATCTGAAACGTGTCACGCAACCGACTCTGTGGTATATTTGAACGAAGAGGTTCACTACCCATCCGGTTATACCGTGGCTGTCACGCCATCCTCTGTGAAATGGTCCTCCGAGAAGAAAAACATGCTCACTTTTACTCATCCTACATCTTTGCCGGTTGGGTCTATTGTGGCGATCACAATTAACAAAAAATGAAACGGAGAAAATACAATATGAACATAACAATTATCTCATCAGTTTTCTGAGATGTTGACAACGAGACCAGTTCACAGGTGTGATTAATCAGAAAATAAAAGATTAAATTCGACTGCAAATTATTATAGGGTTTTCGAATGACTCGTTCTTACATTGTAAAATGCGTTTGTCTTCGAAAACCCTTCGACTCTTTACAACAGACAATTTTTCACACATTCATCCTGAAAAAAATCACTCTCATCTGTTGCTAAAGGACAACCAAACTGATGCCTAGTCCCTCACTCAATTAATTTCATTCTCTTGTTAGTTACTGCAGCAATGTTGGTACACACTGTAGTAGTCATAGTAATGATAGAGTGGGGGAGTCGGTGAGGTGCCTTTCTTTCCCCTCAACCTCAATTAATAAACTTGGAGATCATCCTTGGGCCTTTCTTCCCATATCAGCCCGTTCACGTACTGTAGCCATACTTTTCCTGAGAATGATCCCACATCCGAACCCTTAATGCACTTCGCACAACCGTGTGGACGCTACTTACTTCTTTCCCAAACTTTCAACATATCTTGTCTCACTAGGCCCACTCCCACGTTGCATGACAAGATCAAACAACGGCTGTGAAGGATACCCGGAGCTTACTCAGTAATACTGGAGACGACAATTGCCCATGTTTTTGATGGCAGCATTTGTCATTGTGCAAGTTCCCGTTTTAAAATTTTGCATTTTATTGTGTGCTAACTACGAAAATTATCATTTGTAGTATTAACGAAATAACTAGTCTTTGTGAGGCTTGTCCTCTTCTCCCTGGTCTTCGTATGACACACCAAACTCGTTGACTCTCTTCATATCGACCGGGTACAACCTGCAGACCAATATGCTTTGAATTTTACTTTCAACTAAGCTGAGTCATATGTAGGGCTGACCCTCAGCTTAAAGGGGTTTACAATATATGATTTCGGGAAGAAATACAAACGCAAAAGATGCAAAAGTAATCCAACAGGAAACAAAGATTAAGGAAATATTAGAAGAGTGCTTACCATCTCTGGTAGAAGTAGATGACGAAAACAACGTCGTCTCTGAAACAGGCCAGACGGTGGGCGGTTGGCATCACGATAATGAAAGCAAACACATCATCGATGAATGTGTTGAACGCCTGTAATATGTAATCAAACATAACTTTAGCTATAAACAATGTTTGCAATCAAATGAGAGACGGTGAAGAGAAGGGAAATGACAAGGGAAATGAATGAAGAAAGCAAGCAATAAAAATAAACCTGGGAGGTAGTGGGTGAAACGGAAGTAGTAGGATGAAAAAAAAAGAGTCGACTTTTCTAAAATAAATACGAAGACAAAGATTCTATTTCAAGGGTCCAGAGAGCGATGCCGCCAGAGATGAGCCGGAGAAATTGATAGGATATGTTTCGAAACTACAAGAAGTGATTGACGTTTAATTTCTCCCTTGGCAATACTCAAATTAATCGTGTAAGAGTTGTTATCTTAATCTAACACCAAATTCTCCACACTTATTTATAAGGAAGTGTTTAGCAGCTAGAGGGGAGAATCAAATATCATATTCTGGCTATACTAACCATTGACAAGACTGCGCACAATCCAGGAATACCAACTACATGGAGAAATAGGCAAAGACAAATCATTTAAACCTTAAACTCGCAGGAGTGACTAGCATCTAATTTCTCCAGTCAGTTTCAACGCCGGAAAGTTATGAGGTCACTTGTTGCTGCATATTTCTTAGCAGGGGTTGATGAAGTTGTTGACACTCCATTGAATCGTACAGCAAGCTGCCAATGTGCTCTTTGATCATTGCGACTTTTTCAGCTTTCTCCCTTTTGAAGGTTATCTTGTGATGGGAAAACTACAAGGATATTTCGTCCACCCTCAAGGACGACAGCTTATCGAAGTTGTACAGTACAACCCAGTCAACGTCGTCGTACTTCCAGTTTAGCCGTTCCACTCGCTCCCTTTCAGTCTCCTCTTTCTTCTTCTCCTTGCGCATTTTTATCTGGGCAAGGTGCTCAACATACTCTGCCACAAGCTTTTTGGGGAAAATGTATTTATCTGAAAACTTTCTAATAGCCTCACTGTCGCCACTGACTAGTTCACTTTCCTAAAACAATCGCTTAATCTGAGCTCGAGGCTGGAAGTCGTCCGGCTCACGGCCATCGGTGGGGGTTGCACTCCAAGAGAGATAATGGAAGTTTGGTAGCTTCCCTTAGCATCGCCATTCCGTCTTACGGATGGATAGCATTTCTGTCCTATGATGTGAAGAGTTCCTTGTCTAAATTTTACAAAGCTCGTTTGCATAGCCCTGTTGACAAAATTTCAGCAATCAGACAAAATCTCTAAGCAAGAGATATCCACTGTGCTTATGAGATCATCTTCCTAACTTCTGACGGTGGGCGTATCAAAGCAATTCCGTTTGCAGAAGGGGCAATCAACATCTTCTCTCAGCCGAAAAAAAGTACGATTTCATCAACCTTGCCAATCGACTCCAACTGCCATTCGTGAGGACTGTTAGAGAAATAAAGGAGAGGCTAAAGATCTACTCTTCATCCCCCAAATCAACAGATATTCTAGATAACATAAAGGCTAATGAAATTGAAAGACAGCCATCCTTTGAAAGTATGCTGTGCGCCGACGATGAACTGATATACGCTGCGAGAAAGGACTTCCAAGTGATTGTCCCTTTTCAAGTGGAAAAGGATGGCGTTGGGCAGAGAGGGGTAAAGGGGTACAGCATGTTTCTGCATATATGATGCATTTTCCTGTCAAATTGGGAGGGTATCAGGAAATGTTCTTTGGAAGTAGTTCAAGTGAAAGATGAGCCATGCATGTTGACATGTAGCGCTTTCCCTTGTGCGCCAGCGTAAAGAGCTTGTAGAGAGGAACACCAGCGAGATCCAAATGAGTACTGGCATTACAAGCGCTATAATGGACCTCAGGGTCATGTTTCCGCCAGGACCGTGGCCTCAGTTGCACCTCTTGAATGGGGGCTGCAGAAGATTGTGCAGCAATTTGCAACCATTCAACTTAAAAGTTGTATGACACTGGACGTAGAGAATTGCCATTCCACTGTTCATATCAAACAGGTGAATATGTCCATGATGGAGTATGCTAGATCCTTTGAATTTACCATGAAAGAATCGGTCGAGAAGGCGACACAATGGGCCGCGTTTCATCATACAAGCAGGAAGTATGGTTCCCAAAACCAAAGGAGACCATACCATTCTCTAAAGTCCCTTTGATAAAGCCACTTCCCATCGTTGATATGTCTAAAGCAAATTGCGATATTATGCGGAATTGAGCTTCGGCGTATGGAGCAGCAGTGCGACAGCGGACAGTGCGCCAAGAGACGACCATGGCAAAGCATGGCAATCTCCCTGAGTTTATATGCCAATCACAGCTATTGTTAAACCAATGAATGAAAGCGGACCACCCGCTTCTTTATAAGATGAAGCACAACCAGTCGACATCATCGTTGACCACATTGATAGACATGATAAACTTAGCTGCTACAGTGTTAGTCACGACGATGACTAACCGTATACCTTTTTCTATGAAATAGAAAATAGATTTGAAACAAAAAAACTAGACAAAGAAAGTCGTGAGATCAAAGGAAGCAAACTGTGAACTTCACTTTTTGTGGGAATGTATTCTAACCTCAGAGGACGCAAGACTGACCTAACGGAAACACTGTCGTATCAGTTGGCAGCAGTAACTTCTTTGGCTCATCTTAGTGTCGCCTAATGAAGTGTAGGCGACAGCAAGGAATTTACATGTGGAGACTTCGGTAGGAATGTCTTGTGATGTGTTTCTTGTGTTTGAAAAGTAGAAGTAACGGTGATGACGTTTTTTTTGAAAAATAAATTAGACCAGGTAAATCTTGCGGTGTCGGTGTGTTGACAATATTTATTGCGGTGATGCGGTATTTGTTCTATTTTGTTTGCGGTGTTGCGGTATTCAGAACCCCCCATGCCCCCCTCAACAAAGATTGTCAGTTTCAATGCCATAAACTGAAAACAAAAAAACCAAAAACGAATCGTAATCCGTTTTCAAAATTCCACACTAAAACGAAAAACGAAAATAAAATTTGAGTTTCCTTCTCCTACACAGTTGAAAATCGGTTGGCACTAAGATACACGGATTGGAGAACATAAAGTGAATTCGAATTCTGTTTCCTTCCCGGCGGGGAAAAAATGAAAAACGAAAATGGCAGTCCAATTTCGTTTTTTTACTGCAAAGAAAAACGAAAAACGAAAATAAAATTTGTTTCATTTTCCTATACAATTGAAAATCGGTTGGCACTAAGGTACACGGATTGTTTAGCCTTGGGCTTTTCTTATGCAAGTTCTTCTCTTACAATTAATAATTGCCAGGCGTATCTCAGATCCACCTCAGCCTCATTTGCATAAATTCTTTTGGTGAGCAAAGTTGGTCATGATCTCGAAATTGGTTACTCGCTAAAAAGCGTTCTTTTCATCAAAGTAAGCGGTCAGATAACAAGTGATACGCTGTGGAAGTAAGGTGAGATATTTTTATTAAGAATTCGACGTATTGTTTTATTCCTCACAACGGTCGTAAATATACCCACACAAACTCTTATAATTCCGCCAT
Organism: Pocillopora verrucosa; assembly: GCF_036669915.1. Taxonomy (NCBI): domain Eukaryota; kingdom Metazoa; phylum Cnidaria; class Anthozoa; order Scleractinia; family Pocilloporidae; genus Pocillopora; species Pocillopora verrucosa. The sequence goes on from NC_089314.1 coordinate 22,858,883, forward strand.
GACTATTATTGTGCAAAGTGATCATATCACAGCTGGAGCTTGGGCCGCCAAGTGGACCTTGTCGAAAAGACGCACGGACTATAGAATACTCGATCGACCTTGTCGAAAACACGAGCTTGCAGAATCCACACACTCTAACGCACGTGGGTCCTTCGTGCGATTTCACTTGTGATTGGTCGAAATTAAACGCGTGACAGACTCCATAGCAACACAGATTAAGCACACGTGGGTCGCTCCTTACGATTTCAAATGTGATTGGTTGGAATTGGCCTGACCACTCCCTTCGGCATAACGGATTACTTATTGATTAGCGATTGAAACATGATTCGCGATCTCGTGACCAAAATTGCGTCATTTTACTGACTTGAAAGGGAAACGACGAGGTTCGTAACTCGCTTCTCTACCGAAATGCTTTTGAAACTTCTGCTTGCAGGCGTTTTTGTCAACTCTGTGACTGCAAATCTTTTGCCGATCTCCGTGAACCCAGCCAGACAACAGCTCGTGGATAGTTTGGGTCGCGAGGTCTTCTTTCACGGCACAAACGTTGTTGTGAAGTCATTCCCGTGGCATCCTGAAACCGAAGGCTTCAGCGATGGAACGTTCTCCGAACAAGACATGGAACTTCTGCAATCGCTTGGCCTGAATGTTGTTCGCCTTGGCTTCATGTGGCCAGGACTAGAGCCAACGAGAGGGATATACAATGAAACCTATATGCAAGTTATGCAGCGAATTGTTTCGCTTTCCGCAAATTACGGTATTTACGTCCTATTAGACATGCATCAGGATGCATTCTCCAGAATGCTGTGCGTGGAAGGCTTACCGACCTGGGCAGTGAATACAGGGAACGCCAAAGGATTCCCTGAACCGCTTCATGAGCCTTTTGTTCCCGACCCGAAGACAGGAATGCCGTCTGATGAGGATTGCGCAAAGTTTGCGTGGTCAGATTACTATTTTACCGAAGCTACCAGCGCTGCTTTCCAAAATTTGTATAACAATACCGACGATTTGTTGAATAGCTGGGCCGCCTTCTGGGCTGAAACTGCCTTGGGGTTTAAAAGTTTCTCCAATGTTATTGGCTACGAGCTTATCAATGAGCCCTGGGCCGGGGACATCTACGCAAATCCGCTGCTTCTTGTTCCAAAAGTAGCAGATAAAATGAACTTAGCACCCGTCTACGAAGTTCTAAGTAAAGCTATCCGACAGTACGATGAAGAACACTGCATCTTCTTCGAAGGAGTAACTTGGGATGACTTTGGCGTCGGTTTCGACACCGTACCAGGCGGAGAGGTGTATCGAAACAGGAGCGTACTCAGCTATCATTACTACAGCCCCCCTTCTTTATCCCTGATCTTAACTTTTGAGGCGCGGAAAAAAGATCAAGAGAGGTTAAAATGCGGAGGAATGATGACGGAGTTTTTTACCAGCGCTGGAGAGATTGAGCCTATGGTTAAAGCCATGGATGCTGCTGATATGTACCTTCAGTCGTGGATTGGGTGGGAATATAAAGCGTACCACCCCTCCCGTCCTGACCTGAAAGGAAACAGGCGCTCTGCTCTGTGGAATGGGACAGGACTCGATCAAATTTATGTTCAAAACACAACTCGTACTTATCCTCAGGCCGTCGCAGGATATACTGTAAAATTCAGATTTGATTTGTCCTCGAAAGAATTTGTTTTAGTTTATGAAGTATCTGAAACGTGTCACGCAACCAAATCTGTGGTATATTTGAACGAAGAGGTTCACTACCCATCCGGTTATACCGTGGCTGTCACGCCATCCTCTGTGGAATGGTCCTCCGAGACGAAAAACATGCTCACTTTTACTCATCCTACATCTTTGCCGGTTGGGTCTAACGTGGCGATCACAATTAACAAAAAATGAAACAGAGAAAATTCAGTATAAACAATAATCAAGCAATGGTCAATCAATCAATAATCTCATCAGTTTTCTGAGATGTTGACAATGAGACCAGTTCACAATTATGATTAAACAGAAAATAAAAGGCTAAATTCAACTGCAAATTATTTTAGGGTTTTACAATGACTCATTCTTACGTCGTAAAATGCGTTTGTGTTCGAAAAACCGTTCAACTCTTTGCCACAGACAATGTTTCACATATTCATCCTGAAAAATCACTCCCGTCTTTTGCCAAAAGACAACCAAACCGATTTGTTATCTTATAACCAGTCCCTCACTCAATTAATTTCATTCTCATGATAGTTGCTGTAGCAGTGTTGGTAAACACTGTAGTAGTCATAGCAATGATAAAGGGGCGGGGGAGGGCGGAGTAGTGGGTGAAGTACCTCTCTTTCCGCTCAACCAAGTCTGCTTGGAGATCATCCTTGTTGTAGGGCTTCACCTCAGGCCTTTCTTCTCATGTCAGCCCGTGCACGTACTGTAGCCATACTTCCCCTGAGAATGATCCCACATCCGAACCCTTAATGCACTTCGCACAACCGTGTGGACGCTACTTGCTATTTTCCCAGTCTTTCTTATATCTCGTCACACTAGACCCACTCCTACGTTGCATGACAAGATCAAACAACGGCTGTGAAGGATACCCGGAGCTTACTCAGCGATACTGAAGACGATGATTGCCCATGTTTTTAATGGCAGCATTTGTCATGGTGCAAGTTCCCGTTTTAAAATTTTGCATTTTATTTTGTGCTAACTACGAGAATTACCATTTGTAGTATTAACGAAATAACTAGTCTTTGTGAGGCTTGTCCTCTTCTCCCTGGTCTTCGTATGACACACCAAACTCGTTGACTCTCTTCATATCGACTGGGTACAACCTGCAGACCAATATGCTTTGAATTTTAGTTTCAACTAAGCTGAGTCATATGCAGGGCTGACCCTCAGCTTAAAGGGGTTTACAATATATGACTTCGGGAAGAAATACAAACGCAAAAGATGCAAAAGTAATCCAAGAGGAAGCAAGGATAAAGGAGATATTAGAGGAGTGCTTACCATCTCTGGTAGAGGTAAATAACGAAAACAACGTCGTCTCTGAAACAGGCCAGACGGTGGGCGGTTGGCATCACGATAATGAAAGCAAACACATCATCGATGAATGTGTTGAACGCCTGTAATATGTAATCAAACATAACTTTAGCTATAAACAATGTTTGCAATCAAATGAGAGACGGTGAAGAGAAGGGAAATGACAAGGGAAATGAATGAAGAAAGCAAGCAATAAAAATAAACCTGGGAGGTAGTGGGTGAAACGGAAGTAGTAGGATGAAAAAAAAAGAGTCGACTTTTCTAAAATAAATACGAAGACAAAGATTCTATTTCAAGGGTCCAGAGAGCGATGCCGCCAGAGATGAGCCGGAGAAATTGATAGGATAAGCTTCGAGATAACTTTTTCGACGACACTTGTTGCCGCAACTTTTAGCTTTGGATACTTTGAAGAGTTTCAGTCAGGGAAAGAAAAACACCTGAACAGGCTTGGGGCTTGGGGCATCTAGCACCTCATGAAACTGCAGGAAAGGAACGAATCATTAATTCCACGGGAGAATTCTACCGCAACTGCAGAAAAAAGTGCCCCAGAGAACATTAAGACTTCACAATTTATTATTCAATCGTTGTCTGCAGGCCACAACAAACAAAACGAAGTACCTTGTACATAAAAGCTCTCCAAGGTAGATGTGCCACGGACTTAAGCTGAAAGAAAGAATTATGACGATCAGCAATATTCCTGATTGATTTCCACTATCAATAATTCAATTCATGGCCGGCTCGTCTTGATCATGTAAGATCCTACGGAAGTCTCGCTGCTCCTATATATTTATGACAAATTTTCAATTTTCACTTAGTCGGAAGTACCTATGGTTTTTACTTCGCTATGCTCTGCGGTTGGTCTCCGAAACTTCCGTTACTTTTCCAAGCATTCGGGTGCAAAGACCAACCACACTCGCTCCTACTTTGTCACAGTAAAAAGAATGCCCTCTCTTTTCCTACCTACCTTGTAGTTTACAAACAGCTGAGGCAACATGAACAAGAAACCAAACACATAGACGCCTACAAGGAAGACAAACAAGATGCTATCAACAAACATAATAAAAAATACCCTTGTTAGAAGTTGTTGTGAGCTTTTTAGGGAACCCCAGGTCAAATGGAGTTTAACACGTCTCCCAAAACAACTCAGACTACCGAGACGTAGTCACTAAATGAGACTTAACCCTTAAACTACAAGAAGTGATTGGCGTTTAACTTCTCCCTTGGCAATGCTCAAATTAATCGTGTAAGAGTTGTTATCTTAATCTAACACCAAATTCTCCACACGTATTTATAAGGAAGTGTTTAGCAGCTAGATGGGAGAATCAAATATCATATTCTGGCTATACTAACCATTGACAAGACTGCGCACAATCCAGGAATACCAACTACATGGAGAAATAAGCAAAGTCAAATCATTTAAACCTTTAACTCACGGGAGTGACAAGCATCTAATTTCTCCTCACAATATCATCCCTGAATCAAACATTTAGGTCACAAGAATTAAGGAAACGATCAACGAAAGAAGCCCTCGATTATTACACAAATTCTCGCTGTTAGCACCTTACGAAATGAATAGAGAACAGTACGGAGAATATGCGTAATGATGTTAGGGTGTAAAGCGTTAATACGTAAAATTAGACAAGTCCAATACACATTTACTGTTTTCAAAGATCGGCGAGGTCTCCACAAAAATTAAACTTGATTCATTCACCCCTGGCATTTAACAATCCACTTCCCTTTTTTCACTCTACCTTTTTTGTGGTTGGTACAGAAGTGAATATACAGCTACAGCTATCACCAGAGGGTATAGTGCATAAGAAATGTAACGCATGGCCTGAAAAACAAAGCAAAACAAAACAAGAGAAAATAATGAAACAATGCAGCATTCTGTGAAACTCCTAGTATCACATACTGTGTCTATAGCGTTCTAGTTGGTCCATCGAATCTCAATTATCAGCTCACATCCCACAGCTTAACCTAAAATATAAACTAACAATATTTAACATTATTTCTGTGGATGTACAAAGGTAAGATCACGCTCTTGGTCCCTATACGGCTTCCGGAGCTTATCCCGCTTTCTATAGCATGACACGAGAAGACGTATTCATTTTACTTCTTCTGGATGGGGTTCTAATCACTGTCGTCCTTGGGAAGTCACGCAAAGTCCCCTCGGTGGATTGGGGAGAGCGACGCGTGACAGCCAAGAGTACAGCTGCGAAGACAACTAGTGGATCGCTAGGTTATATCAACACTTATTTGGAAATTGGAAAACTACATGTAAGTGTGTGTAGACAATTCTTCATACCTGTACTTCACTGTATGATATTCATCGTTCTGCCTTACCTCGCTGTCAAACTCCTCAGTTTCTTTCTCTTTAGAAGTCCGTTGTCCAAACTTCGAAAGAAAAGAAAAGGTCGCAATGAGAACTAACTCTATCTGCCGAAATTAAGTTTTACTAAGGAAAGAACGTTAACTGGCGTTATTTCTTTAATTTACATTCACGTTGTATAAATCGTATTATCCAATCTCTAAATTATTACAAGTGCTTTGATTGGTCCACTTAGCGGGCCGTGCATTACTGTGTGTGTGCCCGATAAAATTTCAGGTCTTTTTCAGTTGCCAAAATCTCTTGTTATTTTTACCAATTAGTGTCCACTTTAGTGGGCGGATGAAAGGGAAGAGAGTGTGCAAAGAGTCAGTCTTCATTTATTCACCTGTACAGAAGGTCTTGCACCTTTCTCCCATTTGATGTTGACTTTGAATGCTTTGGTAACCTTCCAAACCTTCATGAAAAGAAGATAAGGAAGCGAAACCAGTTAGTATCTAAAAGGAAAAAACTTCGTAGCTTATGCTCATTAGATCTTGACGCTAGAGGGAAACTTAATTTATACCCGCACTCTAGGCTCGATAACCAGCCGCTGTCTTCAAGTTGCGAATTTACCTTTAAAGGTTGAAAGAAGGTACATTAAGTAATCGAAGACAAAATAACTTGAGAAGATTTGTATTTCAACGGGGATTGAACCGAACATGCCAAGTATAGGTCTAGGGGGCACTGCTACCAACACCGCTATGAAGCCACTTGTTGGAAACAAGGAAAATTTTTTTGAGTTGTTTGTCTTCCCTAAAGGAATGAGATCACAGCTAGTAAACATTAAAATATCGTTATGTCACATTATGTTATGCATATTTTTCTGTCAGCTAACTGCAAGTAGTTGTGTAATTAATCATTTAATCAAAAACGTATAAAAATTTTAATTCAGACTGATGAAAGAGCTCGGTGAAAGAGAAGTTAGGGATTCAAAATGCAATGAGTTCAAGACACGAGTTTATTAGGCAACTCGTGCAATAAAAATGGCTTAGGTTCCAACTAGCCTGCGGAACGTGAGTGCTCTCTCTGGTGTTTTCAAGTAAACGGAGGCAAACGCTAGGCGCACGCGCTTTACACGCGTGCCTTTCACGCTTGCCTCGGATTTGCCTCATGATAAATCAAATACTTACTTCAATGAGTACACCGATCCCGGCTGGGATAAGAACAAGTAGACTTGTTTGCTCGTCCATCAGGTACAAGAAGATTATAAATGTGCTCACACATCGCCAAATGACTGGAAAGGGATAGAAACCATCAACATCGTAATAACACAGCATTTGCAAAAAATTTTTATCACTTTACTTTATTAAAATACTTTGAGGCTACTGTGAAGACAGTGCTATAAACAACGATCTTGTTTGGCACTAACACCTATCAGGTGCTACTTCCCGAGTATGCATGTGGAAATAATACAGCCATCAACTATTCATTGATTGTTTTATCTAGACAAATGTGTCAAATAAGCGACAATGGCACAAATTGCCCAATTTTCTGTCTACAAGTACTATGCTAAGCAAAACTTTCCTCGCCCAAGCTTGTCAAGAATAGATGAAACCTTACCGGTTCTCATTGATAAGCCAACCATGCTGTCCCTGTGTTTCCAGTAATTTATATCATTCTTAAAGGCTAAAAAGTCAAACAGAAGCTACAAAAGAAAATAACAACATTTCACACTGCTATCTCACAAATGAACACGATTATTCATGGTTGTTTTCTGTACACATTCCATAAAATTCCGAGCACAGAACGGTACACTGAATCCTTTCCATTGAAAGATTTGATTCATTATTATAAAATTTTAGTGTAGTCATAACTTTTGTGCAAGGCCTGTTCATGGCTCTCCTCTCATTGAAATTTTTAGCAATTAAACTGATTGAGACACCACATGGCAATCCTTTAGGTTAAGGTTCTTGCAACTGTGCTTACAAAAGTAAACATTTGCTCATAACCTTTTAACTCCTGTGAGTGACCAAGACAGAATTTCTCCTTACTATATATATACAATATCATGCAGACAAGTGATAAGAATAAACTTAGATTACTAATAGATCCAATACCAAATTCTCCAAACTAACATAATGAGAATTATTTGGCAGTCAGTAAGGAAAATTTCTAATGAGATATTGGGGGTTAAAGGGATCATGTAAAACTTACATGGAGAACTGTTATTCCAAAGGTAAGAGCCAGAAGAAAGAGATTTGTGTCTGTGAAAATTCCTCTGACATCATCCAAATCCTTGTCAGTAAATCCTTAAATTAACCAGAAACATAAGGTTTTTTTGCACCAACTGAACAATGCTGTCAGTACTTAAAATAATTATATACAATTTTATTACATACATCTTCCCTCTTCAACAAGAAGTGTTGTCTGCAGAAATCTGTCTTGTCTGACAAAATTTTTTTTCTCATAACAAGTCCATCAAAGTATTTCTCACAAGAGTTGTATTTCCATTAAAAATTTGTAAGTCACTGATATATCTGTAGCAGCCAAAAGAAAGTTTTGGAGAATGATCATCCATATTGCACCTGTAATTTTATTCATACCTAAATCCTTCATTGATTTTAATGAATGGTGAACTGATGACCATATACGAAGCTTGCCAAGAGAAATAGGTGCATAGTTTATCTTTAACTGCATCTCACTGCTGCTTTTGTTCACAGGCTGTGGGGAAATCAACAAAAATACAAGTCATGCAGCTCAACTTCACAATCTGTGGAAAATAAATTTCATGTTTAAGCCTATATTCCATTACATTAGTTTGTGTATTCTCTACAATTACTCTTCTTTATACATTTCCTATGGTACTGTCTAGAAGAATTTGTCCAATAATTAAGAGCTTCCTAATGTGGTTACCATCTCCTACATTCTCATAACTTTAGTGTTTGCTTCGGCAATAATAATGTATGGAGAAATTATATGCTAATCACTCTTGGGGGTTAAAGGGTTAAGGTTGTAAATGAGGTGGAAGATTTACTCTGACTTGCTTGGGACACATGCACAATAACCAGGATTTATCCTGATTTCTGTACCATGCATGAAGCAAATTGGATCAATGCTACTCCTTTCTTGGTCTATTTCCAGTCATCCCCAGTGTTCTCTAGATAATTTTTAACAGTCAGCCATATTGGAACAGTGGCCAGTGGTAAACAAGTGAGCACCCAAATGACATAAGCATTTATTCTGACTAACAACGTACCTTAAGATATCTATAAATCACACCAAGCTGGTCTATGTATAGCACAGGAAGGTATTCTTTGTTAGGAGCTAACCTATCAGCAAGAACAACAAAAATGAACATGAGCATTTTGGGGTAGTTTAAGAAGATTTTAATCGACATCACTGATCTGCCATATAGTATACCTGTTTGACCAATTTTTTTTTTTTTACCAAATGTCTTTTCTTCTACTAAATGTCACAGTCTATCAGAAGGACTCCATTTATAACTAAACATAGAGGTACACTTCTGATATACACATTCAAGAATTTTCTTATCTACATTGGAGGAATGTCCATCATACCTGATGAAAGGGTAGATCTCACTGGGAATGGCTTGTCTCTCAAATTCAACTTTTTCATTCAGAACATGAAAATTCAGGATGGGCTTCCAGTGGGTTACTGGAATCTCATTCGAAGTAACACTAGACTTCTGCATAATAACAAAAGTGCTATTGAATTCATCGCATAAAAGCAAAATGAGTACGGTCACTTATATAGTTAGCATCAAGAAGAAGATACAAAACAAACAAAATAACATAATAAATTCTTATGTTTTTCAAATGAATATTTTTTACATGCCAAACAAATTCATTTATCAGACAGAAAGAAGTTTGTTGTGCTTAGAATGTGATAACCAAAGAGAGATCAGATCTGTACAAACTTTAAGATAAAAAATAAATGTGTATAGGCTTTTCACAAAATGGAACACAACAAGAAGACAAACAACCAAACTAATCAGCCAGGTCCAAGAAAACAGTTGATAATTACAGATTGATATATCCATCAATATATTTGAGTCTAACATTACCCGTAGTGGAGTAACTAATTTAATCACTGAGTTAACAACTGGTGGCAAATAACAAAGTAACTTGATTCACCTTTGGTTTTTCCGTTGAGAGAAGGTTAATAGATTCATCTTGAGGCAGTGAATACATTGTCAGAGGAGCTGAGGCATGTGATACATATTCACTCTCAAAAGGGGAAACTCCAGCTTGATAAACATATATGTGAGCATAAAGTGATCCATTGTTTCTTGTTTCATTTGGTATATTTGCATTTATTGATCTGCAAGTAAAAGAATTCTAAATTGAATTTACAATGTATGAAGATAATGACCAGACATAAGCAACAAAGTCTTTTGTCCACAATAGGGAATTCTTCAAAATTTTAATTTTAAGTGATAGGCTGACCATTTCAACAACCTGGGCATAGCTGATCAAAAAGGTCAAGTGATGTTGAATTATTACAGTAAGTGAAAACTTGTTGGTCAGTGTAATTGTCATGTCATGTCAAGTCATTATGCAGTGCAACCCCTTAGATTTCAAATCCCATGGAGAACAATTGTTTGGATCCGTGCTAAGAGATCACAAGAATTCATCAGTAACTATTTTTTGCTTCCATGAAAATTAATAAGAAACTACTTTTTATATATATTTTGCCTTCAAAAAACAGGATGTTCTATTGTTGTCAATGTGAAATGGAACTTGTATATTGTATACTTTTATAACAAAAATAGTCAATGTCATTTGAAGTATCAATGCACTGAAAGCCATAGAGATTACTGAACACATGGGCCATCTCCTCTGGTAAAATGCAATCCACCATGGGAACAATACAAGATGACAGAAAAGGGAAGATAAACAACTGATCTTGCATACAAGTAAAATTAATGTAAAACAAAGGAATTGCTCTACTGCTAAAAATATTAGGGGAGAAAAAAATGTTACATTTGAATTTTAATCCATAAGGCTGAATATGTCAGTGGAAAACTACTTTTCCATACTTACTATTTTGAGAACATGGTAACGACACATCACCAGAATTAATTGTTACCGTGAAATTCTAGGGTTTGCAGTAATTAAAGTTTGATCTGTCCTGAATGGCAAATATTTAACTTACTCTGTGAACTGATTTGATACACTAAAACTATCACTTTTCCAAAGTAAATTGGAATTTCTCTTGTTGATGTTCTGTACTTTTTCTTCAAGTGATGTATAAATTGATATCTGCAAGTATAAACATCAAAAGTTAACATAAATTCAACAAGTTGAAAGAGGCCTGAAATGTAAATGATTACAAGGAATGATTTTCTCCCCAATCTATAAATTTCTTCTAATACTGGGCAAAATAATTTTTTTCTGAACATTGCCAGAGTTTTTACAGTGACCTTTATAATTCTAGTAGTTTTAAATTTTTTGTTATGAAACAGAGTACAATTAAATTTTAAAACCCCAACTGGCTTCTTTTCAAATTTCTTTATCCTGAACATTCATACTGAGAAATATTTTCAAAATATACAGATTTACTTCTAGAAGCAGAAAATTCTCCAACTGCTGTGTACTCCTGACCTACAAGATGAACGTCTTCTACTTCCCTACTCCCTCCTCCCCCCCTTTCTTTGGGATCGTTTAATGAAAAAAGCTTTTTGATATCGAAGAGAAAGTGAAAGGGGCTTTATCCCACAAAAATTAAAGTAATAAGAAATAAAACTTCAAATATCAATTTTTGGACTAATTACACCGTGGAACAAAATGTTCTCCCTACAAAATGCCACTTAGCTAACTTACCTCTAACTTTTTGTCGATAATACCATGAGGTTTAAGGCATTGCCTTGTGCCTCCCTGGCACGTCGGCACGTGAAAAAGGTTATAAATAACATAAACACTGTTAACTATATATAATCCGAAAAGAATTAGAACTACTGTGGTGACAAAACTCATTGCGAATGTAAAAACAACGCCAGTTCATCAATCACGAGGCCATCCAAAGTCTACCATTTCTCCGGGTCATTGAAAAATACGTCATGTACAGCAGAACAAAGTGTTTACATCATTCATGTAAGTAAACTTTAAATGTCGTTGTCCTTGAGTGGATTGAGCTCCTTCTTCGTTGGAAGTTGCTTCTAAGTCCAGACTTGATTTAAATGATGAATGCAACTTCTGCAAAATTTTCCGTGATTTTTTTAAATTATTTTATCTAATCATAACTGAATTGATGACGTCTACCTCACAATAGTTTGTCAAACATCTGGCAGTGAGCCAAAAAAAACGCCATAAACGATACATATGTCCTTCTTACCTTTGTAAAACACAAATGGTAAAGTAACCCTCAAAGAATAATTTACAGGGGAACTTTTCAAAATACGCACAGGAAAGGTATGACGGGGTGACCTTCAAGAAGTTGTAATCCCAGATTTCCTTGCGGTCCTAGATGACGCAACGAGTCGCGCGAAGCGAAAAAAAACAACATGGCGGCTGGCAGTAGTCCTTCTTCTTCGTCTTCAAATTCAGACACAAGTCAACAAGTTGACCGAATAGCTCTCTTATATCCTAAAGTTAATGAATCAGAGACCCCTCTACCTCGATCATGGTCTCCTAAAGACAAATTCACTTTTATAGGGCTTTCACAGAATAATCTTAGGGTGCATTACAAAGGTTAGTGAGATTTTATGTATTTTTGTTTTCTTTCTTTCACGGGCTCTGAATTCCATCCTTTTGGAAGCTAATTCGAAAGGAGGTACTGTTTTGGTTTTATAATTGTGTGTACTGTCTTTTTCTGACCTAATAAAACGGTTCAGAGACGAAATGCCGCATCGATTACCTTTGAAACGACAGAAGTGGTTGTCTTGTGCTATTTGAAATTCATCTTTATTGTTTGCGCTTTATCATCAAAATTGAAATTTTCCCTGTCGGCGGTTTGAGTTTTTAAATGCAAATTATTTTCGATGGATTACGCTCAGCAGTAGAAACATTTGCTGCTGTAAATTTCAAATTGAAATTTTGTTATCAATGAATAAAATTTGAAGACGGATGCTTATAAGCGCAGATTATTTTTTTACTTGTAAGCTTAAACTTATATTGTTTACTCAATGATGGAAATGACTTTGCTTGGACTGAGCGAACGATAACGCTTACTATTGATGTGCATGTCTTTTCAGGTGTTGGAAAGACACACAAAGACGCGGCCTCGGTTAGGGCTACGCATTCGATTCCAGCGGCCTGCGGTATTTATTATTTTGAAGTCAGGATTGTTAGCAAAGGACGCGATGGGTAAGGAATAATCCCGCCTAACTAAACTATCTGTAATAACATAGCGTTTGAATCAGTTGTTTTCAAGTTATTTTTCCGGATAATGTTTTTTGTGTCACAATTAGAACATATGCACAAGGTTTAATTGCATTTCAGGAAGATACAAAGTGAATGCATGACAGTAAATGAAGGTTTGGTGGTTTTTTTCAAGAAGTTTCATTTTTATTTCGGCAGTAGCGTGAATTTTTAGTCATTTTAAAGGTTTTTGTCCCACTAAAAATAAAAATTAAAAGTTCCACAGAAGTTGTTAACAAGATTATAGTCCAATTCTATATTTGCATAATTATCCAGACTGAACACACTGTTTTCACTGGCTCAGAAAGGCAGTGTTTAGAATGTGGTGACAGATTGTAACTGTTGTATTTAAAATTATTAAAGGGCAAAGTGATTTCAAAGTGGTCTGATTTTGCATTTTCTATTTTTAAGGCTAGTATGATAATATACCTGGAATTTAAAGGAAAAAATAATGCCACCCTATTTTAAATAATTTCAAAGTACAGAATACATGTAGCCATATTTGATCAACACCTGTAAAATGAAACCACATGTATATTTTTGGTGCATATGTATTTTGAAATCCCACCAGTTTGATTGAAAGCTAATATGATAGAGATTGTTTTTTCTCTAGATTCATTGCACACCCACTGTAATAAGAAAATTAATTATTTTCTTTGGTTGTAAGTGACATTTTCCAAAATTGCCTAAAATCTTTCATTATATGAAATCTTAGGGGTAGAATTTCAACAGCACCAACGAGTAATTCTATGAACCTCTACATATGTATGTTTATAAATATATTTAATGTCTCTGGAGCTATGAATATCCCAATTCACCTTTTTATTGTAAGTTAAGAAACAGGGTTAATTTGTTTGAAACACTCTCTCTGGAATCTCATACATTCATACATACATTCACTTTAGAGGGGTTTTTTAGCATCAAAATCCAGAAAACAAATCTCCCAATTTCTCTCCAATTTTTGCCTTTCTTTTCTTTCAAATTCATGAAAAGGAAAATGCTTAAAACCTGATACAAAATAGGTGAGTGCATAACAGAGAACATTTGATTATTGGTGTTGATTTGATTTTTTGCTTACAGCTATATGGGTATTGGATTATCTGCACAAGGAGTCAACATGAATAGATTACCAGGTAAGTAATAAAAACTTTGATAGAGAAAGAGTATTTTTTCATCATGGTGCTTTTTTTTTTTTTTTCGAAGCCATGAAGTAGTCCCATAGTGTTTTTGAAAGTGGAGGAAATTAACCTGATTCTTTGTTCCCGGCTGATAGGTTGGGAAAAGAATTCATATGGTTACCATGGAGATGATGGGCACTCCTTCTGCTCATCCGGAACAGGAAAACCTTATGGTCCAACTTTCACAACAGGAGATGTCATTGGCTGTGGCATTAATCTGATTGATAACACATGTTTTTACACAAAAAATGGAGTTAATCTTGGTAATGTAAACTCAGCTGTTGCACTTACGTGTATAAGTGTGTCCTATAAGTGTGTCAAACATTAGTTGTTTGTTTGGTTGTTTCAATCAGGAACATATTTTACAATCAAGGGGGTCATGCTATGTCTTTAACCCTTTAACTCCCAAGATCTCATTAGTAATTCTCCTTACTGTCTGCCATATAGTTCTTCTGATGTTAGTTTGGAGAATTTATCCTAATTAAGATTTTTTCTATTCTCATTACTTGTCTTCTTGATATTGTATTGATATTGTAAGGAGAAACTCTGTCTTGGTTACTCATGGGAGTTGAAGGGTTAAGGGTAATTTTGTGAGAATAGGATCTTTAACTGTCCAGGTGCAACAAAAAAATTCCTAAAAAACTCGAGGACTTTGTATGAATTTAAATATTTCCTCTAGTCTAATTTGCTATCATATAATTTTGTTCACTCGCCCACTCACTTACTTTTTTTCACTGGTTTTACAGGAATTGCTTTCTCAGACCTACCTGTAAGTTTTTTAAGTGTTATTTTTTATTAATTGCATTCTTGTTTTTTCATGTTCTTCTAGTGCAATTCTTGGTTATTGTAAGTTACATATACATGTGCATATATCCAGATTAATAAGAATTTATTGTTAAAATATTACAGATTGTATTTCTCACTCAAGTCATTTCCTTTTAATTGTTTGTATTTCTAGGCAAACTTATACCCAACAGTTGGTCTTCAAACACCAGGAGAGGTAGTAGATGCAAATTTTGGGCAGCAGCCTTTTGTCTATGACATAGAAGAAGTCATGAAGGTATATGCTTGACTTACAGTATAATGTGATTTTTATTAAATTTACAAACACTCAACTTCATTCATAAGGTGTATGATCTATGGGAAAATTTGACAATTTTTTACTTCCATTCTTGTTTCAGTAAGTTTCAAGTCCATTTTTTCCAATTTAAACTTGCTCTGAAACTTTTTGAAATTGTACTTATTACCATCTAACCAGGCATTCGTTTTTATCTTTCTTCCTTTTACATGTTTATAGGAAGTTCATGCTCGGACAAGGCATACAATACAGACATTCCCTTTCACAGACAAAGAGGGCTTATGGCAGACAACACTGCAAAAGTAATCAGCTTTAATTAGTGCATGAATTGTACAGTATACCCCCTAACTCAATCTTGTTTTCATTGTACATATAATAATAAGAGCAGTATAAGAAACCTACAAACTCAGTGGAGGTAACTGCTGCATTTCCAGTTTCTTGCTGAAGCAATCATCCACTTTTACCACATGCTCACCTGCTGCCTCTTTTAGCAGAGTCCATGCATATTAAACAAACATTTGTGTAATCAAACAACTGTCATAATACCAGTGTGGTGCTCTACTAAATGAGCCAAGAAACCACAGAATGGCAGCCAGGGCATGCATTATTCTTGCTCATTCAGTCACTTTCCTACTGCTTCTTATGTCCTATGGCATTTAGGGTGGCATAGACTTCTCTCTTTTGACTCTGTTCAATCATGTCACATCCACTTTAGAGTTTGTCACTTCTCCTGTTGGGAGTGAGCTTCTCTTCGTGTTTGCATAATATACACAGAACAAACCCAGTAAGTGATTGTTTTTTGTATTCTCTTATCATTGTTAGGATTGTATCAACGTACTTGGTTCATCATGGCTACTGTGCTACTGCTGAGGCTTTTGCTAAGAGTACTGGACAGTCATTTACAGAGGAACTGGCTTCGATCAAGAACAGACAAAGTGAGTCAACAGTTATGCAAGACAGACCTTTAAAATATGCTTGTTGAATTGTTGCAACAAGCAAGTTTGAACTGATCAGTATTAGTAAACTATAAGATAAAACAAGGATTGATGCTGAGCCAAATCAAGATTATGGGTTTCATAGCATCTTTTGAATCCTTGTTTGGTTTGCAAACTTCCTAGATTTTGTTGCAAGTCTGAATGTTATGATCATTATTAATGGGGCTGTTTATTCTAGTACATTCAATGGAATAACTTTGTCTCTGCAGGAATACAAAAGTTAGTTCTGGCTGGCAGAATTGGGGAAGCTATCGAAACAACACAAACATTATACCCAGGACTCCTAGAAAGAAATCCAAACTTGCTTTTCCTTTTAAAATGCCGGCAATTTGTGGAAATGGTTAGTGGATGTGACAGTGATGTACGACCTGCAGCCCATAGTCCTAGATCTAGTCCTAATGTCAGCCCTTCGCACTCATATAGTGCAGCATCAATTGGAAGTGTTGCAAGTAGTTCTCCTTCAGCCACCAACGGCTTTGTTGCAAATGGCACATGTATAGACAATGGATTTGAAGCTGATAATGTACAAATGGAAGTTGAGGAATTTGAAGAAACATCAAGCAATGGTGTAGTGAATGGAACAGAAAAAATGGATGAGAGTGATCATAGTCCTAGCAGAGGTAAATGAGTAGTGTGAATATTTAGGTTTATGCCAAATTTTTGACCCTCCACATCAAAACATTCTTTAGCAAGATCTGTTTATCTGCTTGGAATACTGTACTGTACAGTAACTTCCATGAAAATGACCCAAGCATATTTTCAAACTAGTTTGGCTTCTCTTTATATAGGATTGTTAAAATCGTCATGAGTTCAATCAGCAGTGACCTTGACTTGCAAAAAAATTAGGATAGTTCAAATAGAAGTTGCATCAATAGAAATACTTTGTTTTCATCTATTTGAGCAGTCAGTGCTTTTTGTTTCTTCAGATTCCACTGGCAGACAAAATTTTTGTCAAAATAGAACTGTGCTTGAAAAGATTTTAGCTTTTGGAAGAGATTTACAAACTATGAGTGTACAATTGAGGAGAGAACATGGAAAAAATGAGACAAATAAGAAGACTCTTCAGGCAAGTCAATTCTGTAACTTTGTGTTTCCAATTTTATCCCTTTATATATTTAAATGTCCAGTTCAACAACATTGTTTTTAGCATGACAATTGAAAACTGTTTATATTTTTCAGGAAGCATTTAGTCTTTTGGCTTACACAGATCCTTGGAGCAGTCCCGTGGGGTATATTTTAGATCCTGTACAGAGGGAATCAATATGTTCATCTTTAAATAGTGCTATCTTAGGTAATTTTGGATAATGTTTTTACACACTCATATTATTAAAAGCTGCATGTACATGACAATGTTTTAATGACAGTCCAATTATGGATGTTTTGACAGCCTGAGAAGAGCTTGACCTTCCACAACATACGTAGATAGAGGTACTCAGGTTAAGAGGTGATAAAAATTGAACTGCTGAAATAGCTTCTCATGTCTAATGGTGACTTCTGCTCAGGTTGTGGAAATCTCAATTGCCATTGTCAACAGCTGTGTGATAATATCTTTTAACTTAGCATAACTTTATGCTTAGCATGAATCCTTTTCTTTTCGGTGTTGATAAACACATGAGCAAATATTTTTAACTATTCATAAACCTGTATATTCATTGACATTGAGCTAGGGATAAAGAAATAGTCCTACCTGAAGAAAGATTTCATTCATCTGTCACAAGATTTTAACCCAAAAAAATTAGTTCACTTTGTAGATTCAAACCTTACCCTCAGATTTTTCTATCTGGTGCTGTATCCCTGAGCAATAAAAATTGTTGATTATATGGGCCATATACATCTGTACATGTACCAAGTTCATAAGTTATGTGACAGAATTCCTACCTTACTCTTTCAGTTGCTTTCTTACGGCATGTTATGTCCTATGGCATCTATGGTAGCATAGACTTCTTTCTTGTGACTCTGTTCAATCATGTCACATCCACTTCAGAGTTTGTAACTTCTCCTGAGCTTTTTTTCATGTTTGCACAATATGCACAGAAAAAACCCAGTATATGATTGTTTTTTGTATTCTCAAATCATTGTTAGGATTGTATCAATATACTTGGTCCATCTTTAGGATCAATGTTCTTTAGTCTTACATATTAACCCGGTATCTGGCCTAGCTCACCATCAAGTTTCCTTTAGCTCCATGGTAGAACAACAGAGTACCAAATCCAAAGGGGCAGGGTCTGACACCTTGTTGTGGACTTGGATTTTTTCCCTTTCTCCTAACCTCTTGTTATGAATGTTTTAAAACATTTTAATTCTATATTCAACCAAGCTTAAATTTACTGTCTTTCTAAATCCATCGATCTTGTTTGCTTTCAGATTCTCATCACTTGCCCACAAAACCCCCTTTGGACTTAATTCTGGGACAGGCTCAAGAATGTTTGAAACTCATGTCAAAGATTGGACTAGGAGCATGTGCATTTGCTAGTGTTGAAGAGTACATGTAACATACAAATGTGGGGCAAATGTTTGGTTAATCTGTGGATGAAAGTACAATGTTTTATAAAAGCTTAAAATGACTCAACATAAAAAGTCATTGTACACTGTGTAAACATATCATCGAATGCATTACTTACCGGTACTTAAGTTTTTATCAAAATGGTGGTTATAAATTTACATGTAGGCAGCATTTTCTCTGAATCTTAAAGTCTTTTATGAGTAGAACCAAAAAATTACATTGTGTGGTATCAATAATCTTTTCACACCCACGTCCAAAGACACTTGTATTGTCTAAATTAGATATTACAATTTTTACAGAAAGACTCATAGTAGGCAACCAAGACAGTTTTCATTTCCAAGACTGTTAACAGAAATCCTCAGAATTGCTTTGAGATTGTCTCCAGAAGTTTACACCACTAGCTCAACCAATCATTCACTGATAGAGTAAATTGTGACTTATGTACTCTCCTTTTGATATTTTCCTCTGCCTTTCTTACCAGAAATGATATCTTAAACTGCTAGACTGTTATTGCACTGCTATACTGTTAACCTACATGTACATCCAATTCCTTATTTTTGGGTTATTAAGGGGTAAAAGAACCTGAAACATTGTTTGAATTTGTAATTTGCTATAGGGGTTTATTTTATTTTTTGAAATATTGTAAAAATTCTGTAATAACTTGACAGATACACAGTCCTGTATATTAGTCTTGTTTTTTTTTTTTGGGTTAGTTTTGCATTGCACATCTTGCAAATTGTCATTATTTTTGTAAAGTTTATCATGAAAATTATTTGGGGTTAATTAGAGGGTTTGTGCAGGACAGCAATAGGGTCATGCACGGTTGATGTCAAAGGGTACAAGTTCTACAATAGGAAAACCATGAACATCTGCTTTCTGATATTCTTTTTCCCTCTAAATGACTGATTTAGCATTCAACTGCTATTAGTTTGTATTACAGGAGTTTAGAGTGACATATTATTCTCTAGTTCTGCATTGTTTTAGAGTATAATTCTACTTCTCTAATCATGGCACACCCTCAAGATGGTTGCCTAAACAGCTCAACACAGTTCTTTTACTGGCTAATAGCCAGATTTGCATTTGTAATGCAGACTAAATCGAGATGATATATTGCATATTAATCAGAGGTATTCTCTACTATTAAATATCTTTCCTTTTTGTCTTTTTGTTGGTGAGTTTTTACAGAAAAATCTGTTTGACAGTCAAGAAAAGCAATTTTGAACTATATACTGTATATTACTTTTGATTAGTGTAGGGGCTAGGTTCTGTTTTCATAAGTGTGTAAATAAACTATATAGATTTTACTTTTTTGTCTCACATTATTCTTGTTGCACTCAGCACAGTTTGCCTCTGACAGATAACCTTCATAAATGAATAAAAGGGGGTAAGTTTCTGAAGAAACTGTGGTGCTGCGTCGCTGAGAGAGTATGGCAGGTAATTTAGTGTTTACAACTGAGTTGAAAACATATATTGGCTACCGTAAAGAGTGCAAAAGCTGACATTTCAAGCAGTAGCCCTTCGTCAATCGCTCTGACAAAGGGCTAACACTCAAAATGTCAGCTCTTTTACTCTTTACGGTGGCCAGTTTACATTTTCCACTTGTTGTTAACACTAAATTATCAGATAACCTTCCTAATTTGCTCTTGGTGTTCACCTGGTCAAAATGGTCAACAATACTGTATTTCAAAGGTTGTGCTCCTTGCCATAGCAAACTAGAGCATACTTGAAGGAGTAGCTAAAGTTGTATTTTTGTTGAAAGACTTAAAATGTAACCAGAGTATACTGAAGACAAGGAAGCTCATATAGCATATCAAACATTTGTTGAGTCTGCAAGCAAGCTCTCATTCACACTGTGGCTTGACCAGCAAACCCCCAAGATTCAAGTTTGCAAGCAAAACAAGGGTGCAAAGAGCCACAACCCTCTTAGACATTTCCCTCACTTTGCTGGCTGGCTTGAAATGTGTGGGCTGCTCTGCTGCTAATGTGAGACTTTTGGGTCCAAAGATGCCACGTTGAAACAACTGGAAAAATTCATGGCCTTGAGAAATACAAGATCCTTTGTAGAACATATGCTCATCAAAATATAGGAAGAGAAGTTTTCATTTTTATTCAATGTCTTTTCAAGATTTGGACTAAAATGTTAAAATGAATCGGGCCTGAAAAAGGATCATGCAGAACCCCATGACTTTGCAGCCACCCCAATGAGACCTTGGATCCACTTCATAGAAATGTGTTTGAAAGCATTACTTATCTTTCCGGAACAATGGTTTGACTTTCAGAGGAACTAAGGGTGGTTGCACATGGTTAGTCAACAGATGATCTCCCAGGGGCATATTTCAGGTGGTAAGCCCCAGGTTGTAGATTCTCTTTAAGCAGTTTACATCCTTGTCTATATATTTTGTTGCATTTTAATTTATTTCATCCCTGCTGTCATAAAGAGGGAAATGTTGCCCTCAGTCTTCCAGATGCATTTCATTACATCAAATTCACAAACAAATGGCATTTATTTTCATTTTGAATCTATGCTGTACTAGTATTTACAATATTTGACAAGCTGAAAAAAGAAAGTTTTCTACGAGTTATGGACCAAACCAAGAGTACAGAAATCTGAACAACCTACTTGTGCAACAAATTTTATGATTTAAAGCAATAACTTATGAAAGCAAAGAGCAAAAGAACTTTGATACAAGTCTTGAGCTTTTACTCTAAAGGAAGGTTTTTTGAAATGATAATACTCCAACTTTAACAAGTCAACATGCTTTTCATACATGTAAATTTCACTTCAAATTAATCACTTCCTAGTCTAACTAATAGAATTAATTGCCACAAGTTTACTCAGTGATGGCATACTTGCACTCAAATTCCCTCATTTTATCTTTGAATACTAAAAGTGAAAAAAGAAAGAAAATGTTGGCAAAAAATGACTCAAACACAGGCGTTGGGCTTCAGAGTGATGGATATTTCTGCACAGGCCCCATACCAAGACAAGAGCATAGTCCTAGAGGCAATGTATGGTTTGAACTATGGGAAAATCTTACTGAGAAATGTAATGCAATAAAAGGAAAGAGAAGAAGAATCAGTTTGAAGCCTGGAGTTCAGACTTTCTAATAACAAAGAGAATGTAAAGCTACTTCTACAGTCTGGACTTAATTGATTTTAAATTACAAATTTACATAACATTACCAGCTTTATTATTCCATTTCTGAGCTGCATCAACATTAAGTGGGTTGTCATTGTTTGGTGCTGAAAAGAAACAAATTACTTTTCATGTGGTTACTCGTTACATTTTTAAGCTCTATCTCTATTACTGATTGGTCAAATTCTTTAATTGTCATAAAACACCTTGCTTTCATTTCAAAATCCCTTGCTTTGAAAAGCAGGTTAAATTTTTATTTCTCAGTTTCATAGTCACTCTCAACTGAATTAAATTATTTGTTACCTCCCAATAACGCTTGTATGGAATGCAATATGCTTCTGACGCCATATGCAGAAGTCCATTTGTCCTGCAAAATAATGCATGATCAAGTAACGTTAATTTGTTACTCTGCATTCCATTTCACAGTGCGCCTAGCAACACACTTTCCAGAAGCCCTTTTACCCAATAATGACCAGTTAAACAATATTTAGCCTACTGTACCTTTAGAATGTCTAAGCAAATGTTTCCTTTGTCGTCCACATTAGGGTGATAACATGGCGTCTTGAATTTGACTACAGGAGGTTTGTGAGGATATGTGCTTGGAAATTCTAGGGTTAATTGGTACTTTTTCCCATCATAGACCTACAATGAAATGTCAAGTACAGAGCTTGCGTCAACCGTTCAACGAAAACACTAAAAAATTTTCTCATCGGAGAGAAGGAAAAATCCGATAAGCAAGTGTAACTTTCAGACTCTGATGTTCTCTCCTGCCTACATCCTAAGCCCTGGCGACTTATAAATAACGCTTCTTTAATATTTACAATGCTTTTTGAGGTTTATTTGATTTTTGTAAAAGCAATTTTTTGCTTTCAACAAGAAACACACAGAAACTCTGGTCGGGGTGGAACTAGAAGCTGAGCCTGGCACAAAGAAAAAAAGATACTTTACCGTATCCTTTCCTCCATAAATTGTTCCAATCCACTCTAAGATGCCATCGCCAGATGGAAATGCCGAGATAAGACTGTCTTGATGCTATATAACAGAAACATTAAAAAATTATTTACTTGAGCCACTAAGAATAGGACAAGATAATGAGCAAACTGGGAGAAAATAATTACGAGTACATCAATTTCCGAGCCTTACCTCAGAAAGTTCCTTAAGATCCATTAAGAGCCTGTTTATCAAATTTAACGACCGATTAGTGCAAAGAAAACACCTGGAATGACATGTCAATCAAAATATTCCTCAAATGAGATCCCAACACTCTTTACCTGGCCCAAACTTTTCCCTCGCAAGCCATTATTTTTTGGAAAACAGTACAACTTGATCGAAGCTTCGATACCTCTTCCTCTTCAGAATAGAACGGCTAAACGAGAGGTAAGTTTTTTAAACTTGAATTCTCTTCGCATGGACCAATCAGATCGTCTATTCTAATAAAATTGACCAATCACAGCGCTTACTTTCCTTCGGTTCCAGTCTACCTACTTGGAATCCCATAGATCTCTTCGGTCAGAAAAAGCGCCATATTGGATTTCACGTCTATCACTTGATCGCCGTGGCTGATGAAAACAGATAATTTCACGTTGACATGCCTTACGCAAACCAACCCAGTGTAAAAATTCTGGAGCTTACAGAAGAAAACGTGAAGTTTGTGATCGAAAATACAGACTTAAGGTATGAATAAGAACATTTTGATCGACTTCTTTATCATCGTACTAATGTTAAAGACGTTCCAAAGCTAAACGGCAGTCTCTCACCCAGCTCCCTAAGTTTTTGAGCTAATTCTCCTCACTGATCAGTAGTCATCTTTGGTAAAATTTCCGCACAGCCCCATCCTACGTCATGCATTCAGTTCTTGGATAGAGAAACAATACATTGCCATTGGGAAAACAGATTTGTTTCACAATAGTATGGGGCTGTGCGGAAATTTTACCGGGTAAACAAGAATTAAAAATGGCTTTCTCAAGTATGTGCTTCAGATGACAAAATTTTCGTATTCACAAATAAATCACCACTAAAAAGACTGTGGTATATGTAATACAGAAATCAGCACAAAATAAATGGAGTTTGTTATTGTGATTATAAACACCTCAAGCTGGAAAACAAACTTTTGAGCTCAAGATTGCAAAAATTTATGAAACAGGCAGAAATTGGAAGTAAATGTATCACCAAAAGGACTGTTTATGGTGATTTTGTGATTTAGGATCAGAACTCAGTTACATTTTGTCGAAAACTCAAAAGTTCTTTTTTGTTTTGCATTAATTACATGCTCTGGTTATATGACCAAGAGCTGGTCAAAATTTTCAAACAACTCAATTACCAGCAGTTGGATACTTTTCTGAAAATTTGACAAATTGAGAGATCTTATACAATCCAAACTATCATATGTTGTTGAGGAATTGCTAAGTGATCTTGAGAGGTTTTATGAATCTCATACTTTTCTCAGAGTACAGAGCCTTGGATTTTGACACTTCTGAAATTGAGGTCCACTGCTGGTCATGATTTTTAAATAAGTAACTGACTGGTGGTTGCAATTTTGAAAGAACCTATACAATCCAAAAACTCTCTGTCAATGAGGAACTACTTAGCAATCTTGAGGAAATTTAGAAAACTCATGTCTAAAGCTCAGTTTACGCTGACTCAGAATACTTAGAAATTGCATTACTTCGACTGGCAGTCACTGTTCTCAAATAACTAAATGACCTACACAATCCAAAATACTCTCTGTCGAAGGGGAACTGGGAAGTGATTTTGAGGAGATTCACATATTTTAAGTCTGATGCTTGGTTAACACTGAGTTAGAATACTTAGAAATTGCATGACATCGACTGCCGTTCACAGTTCTCAAATAACTAAATAACAGGAAGTCGTTAGTTTTTCCAAAACCAAGAGAGCCTATACAATCCAAACTACTCTATGTTGACCAGGAACTGCTAAGAAATCCTTAGAAGATTTATAAATTTCATGTTTGGGAGCCTTACATATTATTGTATATTAAGACATATAAATCTTAATTTTTGGAATTATTGTGTCAGTTATAGATGCAGCAATAGTCTGCCATTCCTTAAGTTTCGCATTTAAATTTGTTATGGCTACGAATGTTGTGTACCCATTTCAGACCATGTGGCCAATCTATGATATATGAGTCTAGAAAGGTCTATTATACACAATGTAACTACAGGAAGTCCCTGGAGCAGCTGAAGGGTGCATTCCAGTTATTTTATTCATTTCTTTTTTCCTCCATTGTCTCTTTTTCAGCATGGCTAATGGCTTACGAAGGATATTTATTGCTGAAACTCCAACTATAGGTTACTCTTTAACTTTCTTGTTAATTATTAGTTATTTTTGCCTAGTTTCAGGGTTCTAGTCTCCACTAGCTTAAAAAGTCCAACTTTAAAATGAAAGGAAACTTGATTTTTTGAACATTTAACTCTCCTCACAGTAAAACGCTTCTATATTGTAGAACATGTACATACAAGACATAACCATTACCATTACTATTACCACTAACCACACCCACAAGAGATTGAAAGAGAGGCTTGATACATATATGTAATCAGCACTCTGTACATGTATATCAGCCCTTGATTTATTCATTCTGTCAATGGTTTTCAGTGCAGTTATTAGCCTAGCTGATCTTTTGTTTGCTTGCAAGAGAAATTCCATATATCAAACACTCTCAACTGGCTATTTAAAACCGTGTTTTATACAAAGTTGACCTTCTAACCATCTCTTTTTAGCCATAGACTGGGTACAAATTGACAACAACACTTCTGTACTACACGATGAATTTATTGCCCACAGATTAGGTAGGTGTGTAAATACAGTGTGTATATGCACATTTTTGCTGTCAGTTTTGTGCCTTTATCTTGTATTGCATTTTAAATTATCAAGTGTTGAACACTAAGCCCTGGTTTTTGAAAGGTCAGATATTGCTATCCACTGAATAACTCTCTATCTGGTGGATAAGGCTATACATTTTGCTATCACTTTTCTTTCTGATATGTAGTGATTTTTCCATTGGATAGTGTTATCCACCCTTTATATAACTAGGCCCAGGATTTTACAAGGTGCAATACAAAATATACTTCCTGGATAAGATACCCTACTGTAAGAACATGCAGACAAACAGTCAGGGACAAGAAAGTGCAACCACTTTCAATTAGCCCATTCTTCTGTATCTAATACTCAACGTGTGGTTTTGTTGACCCTAAGACCACTTCGTCTTAGGGATAAGTCATGATAACCTATCCCATCCAGTTTTGCCAATGAACCGTTCAAGGGAATGACTTTCTCTGGATTACTTTGAGGGACTTTTGTGATCCCCATTAATGTTTGCACGGTTTTTCACATGAGGTTATGTTTTCCATCAGGTCTTATTCCTTTGACCAGTGATGAAAGTGTGGATAGATTGTGCTACTCCAGAGTAAGTGTATCTTAAACACTGTTGCTAGAAACATGAGGAAGTTTTGAAAAGAAGGCTTCAGTTGACAAAAGTTTAGGCATGAAAGAGATTTGCATTGTTGACCCTTTAACTTCCATGAGTGAACAAGAGCGAATTTCTCCCTATAAAGTCCATTCATTTTAAAGCAGAAAAGCGATGAGATTAAAAATATATATAAATTTAGGGGATTACTAGTTGATCCAATATCAAATTCTCAGAACTAACATTATCAGAATTCTATGGCAGACAGTAAGGAGAATCACTAAATTAAATGTAATATTGGGAGTGAAAAGGTTGAACCCTGCAGTGATACTGGTGCAGTGCTCCCATTAGTAAATTCCCCAAGACTGCTGGGAGCTGAGCTACAATTTGTATAATGGTCAGGTTTATTTTGTAGTTTATAACTATTCTTTGAACACTTTTTTACTTCACCCACTGCATATCAGCATTAAACTGTGCTGTCAAAGTACATTAATCTGACCAGACTGGGATTTCTTTTGTAAAAGGATTGCACATGTGAGGAGTTCTGTCCAGATTGTTCTGTTGAACTGAAACTGGAAGTAAAATGCACAGATGATCAAACACGACATGTGACAACCAGAGACCTTGCATCTTCAGATCCAAAAGTTATTCCAGTGAGTTATGCAGTTTTAAATTTAATTAGCTTTTTTCCATGGGCTGAGTGCATGATTCCATATAGTAGTAATTATGTGTTATTCATGATACAGGGTATGTATCCATCTAGAATTTAGCCACAAGAATAATTTAATTTCCAAGTTAACAGAGCAACTGAATTGATGACAGAAAGAAGCAAACATTACCTCCTTAATTTGTGAAGGTGTTTTCTCTTTTCCTGTAGCAGCCATCTTTGATATGTTCAACCCAACTTAGAGGATTTGCTTCATTTCAGAAAAAATTGTATCATATTTGGAATGTTCTTTTAGTGTCCACAATTAGCTAATATATATGTACCTAAATACTCTGACACTTAAAAAGGTTATTCATTCATTCATTTATTCTTTGCATCTGTTTGTATAGGTTACATCACGGCACCATGAAGATGAAAACAGTGACTATGGTGAACAGGATGGTAAGTGCTTGGTAGTTTTTTTGATCAATCCTCACATTTATTTTACAGGATCCCCATGGGTAAGACACATCGCACAACTGATTCAGGGGTGTCTATCCATTTAGAATTTAGCCAAAAAAATAATCTAATTTTTGAGTTGACAGTTAGAGCAACATAATTGATGACAGAAAGAAACAAACATTTCCTCCTTAATTTGTGAACAATTCAAGGTGTTTTCTCTTTTCCTGTAGCAGCCATCTTTGATATGTTCAACCCAACTTAGAGGATTTTCTTCAATTTAGCCAGATGTTCACATTTTGTTTTCCTCCGATGTCCCAGCCTTTCAAAGTTGATTTATATACTGCAGATAAAAACATTCCACATGGAATTTAAAGCCATCTGAGCCTGGATGTTGTGTTGTAGAGTTACTAATTTTTTTGGTTCCCACCACTTTTCAGACATTTTGATTGTTAAGCTACGTAAAGGACAGGTAAGATGTCTCTAATGCTCAGGTGAACACCTTAGTTTTTTGATGGGAAATGTGCCACAAAGTTTACATTTATTTTACAAACCATAATGCAAGCAGCCACTGTACAACCATGTGCTTTTTATTAAATATTTTCTTAATTTGAAATTCAAGTTTTAAAGGCATTTAGCACCTGTACCTTTGATTGAAGTTCATTTACATGTACCTTTCTCTCTCAAATTATTTACAGGAGCTCAAGTTGCGAGCTTTTGCCAAAAAGGTAAATTACATCTTCCATCTATGTTTTGTTACATGATTAGATTAGTGTATGCTGTTCCTACATCTGAATTTGCTGTGATATTGCTAGGGATTTGCAAAGGAACATGCCAAATGGAACCCCACAGCAGGTGTGGCATTTGAGTATGACCCTGACAATGCCCTAAGACATACAACGTATCCAAGACCGGAGGAATGGTAAATTTGCTTCAACTTAATTTGCTTCTTCGTTTCAGTAAACCTTTTGAATAGCAAGTCTGACCAATCTTACATTAGCCTGTGTGTAGCTGTACCCTCCCCCACCCCCAAGGTGAAATGGAAGGGACAGAACGTCTCTAATCCTTGGCAGGGAGGGGGGGGGGGAGGTACAGCTACACGTAGGCTAATTTAAGATTGGACAGACTTGCTATTCAAAAGTGTTTTTTTTTTTTTTTTTTCAGAAATTCTTCAGCATTCCTCTTCATGTAGATTTCTCAACATTATATTTTAGGCCAAAGAGTGAATACACAGAACTGGATGAAGATAGCCGTAAGTAGATAGTTTACCTGAATTACCAAACTAAGGTGTGACCAGACAATTAAAACTTTGTAGCAGTTTCCAAGGTATAGTATAATGTGAAAGTTATACTTGGATCAACTTGGAACATAAAACTCTACTTGTGAAAGGATACATGTACTTAAAAACT
Organism: Pocillopora verrucosa; assembly: GCF_036669915.1. NCBI lineage: Eukaryota > Metazoa > Cnidaria > Anthozoa > Scleractinia > Pocilloporidae > Pocillopora > Pocillopora verrucosa. Next base: position 22,887,403 of record NC_089314.1, read on the forward strand.
GAAATTGTTAGATGGTGACAAAAGTTCCCTGTTTGTTTTTTTCAGATCAAGCACCATTTGATCCAAATGCTAAAGCAGACAGATTTTATATAAACGTTGAGGTAAGATAAAGATTTGAAGGACTTTGTGGTTTTTATCTCTTTTCTAAATTCCATTTTAAACTACTTTGTTTTATTCTGTTTAATTTCTTTTTGTATACAATTTTTAATCTAGGGCTTTTTTTTAATACAATACTTAGACATACCATTACTAACACAACTTACATGGATACAAGGCTAACATACATGTAATGTAAATAATGATATATATTATAATAATAACTTACAAAACTAGTTAAGCTTACACTGCTACAAAGTAACTCTGATATGTATCTTGCGTTAGTGATGCAAAGTCTAACTGTTAAGACACTCTACTTACTCACATACTGTAATAATTATATGCGTAACATTCGATTAACACTATTTAATGTTTTTAAATACGCTACAATAAAAGCATCGTGCACAAAATGAAAGAATAGTTGTAAAAATTGAAGTAATTATAACATAATAATGATGATAATGATGAAACTAAAAACCAGCAAGAAAAAAAGCCATAGCAGGCAAGATCTTTGCATTTGTAAGGTATCATTTAGATAGTGTTACATTTATGTCAGCGTGTAAACACTCTCGTAAGATGCCCTTAGAAGCTGTATCAGCATTTGGACACTTTTTTAATTCAAATCCAGAAACAAGTCCTCATGTTTGCTTGTTCTGTATTTTGTAGTCCTGTGGCTCATTACGACCTGCAGGACTAATCGTGTTCGAGTGGGCGGTACTGTGCTCTAAGAAAAAGCTAAGTGATCTCCAGACTCAACACAGCCATGAAGTAGCTGCTGATGTCTTGACCATATAAGGACCGCCTCACCAGTGCATATGTTTCTGTAGTTATTTTATTTTATAATAGGAAAACTCATTTTGTAATGAAAAGACTATGATAGCAACTTGAAGTAATGTGTTCTTATTCAACAGAAACAACCATGTTTCTTAAAAATTTTTTTTTTATTTGTGCTGAGGTTTTAATTCAGCGGGAATGCGTGATTTTGTGTTCTTTGCGTCTTAAGAATAGCGGATATTTTCTCCAGGGCCAAACCCCTCCTGTTCATTCGTTAATTTAAGCGCTTGCTTCCCCCTTGCGCGTACAAAAGATAAAAAATTGTAATGCTCTTGTATGGAAATTAATGGGAAATCTTCGTTTCAATCATTAGTTTTGGGGTCTATGTTTTCTTGGGTAAGCTGCAAATGAGCAAATCATAGTGCTTTGATAATTGATAAAGATGGTGCTTTTCCTCCCTCCTGCTTGTTGTGTTTCTATCACCATGGCTTTTTAGCTATTGTTGATAGAGTTAACTGCAATCCTGTGTGACAAAAACTGAGGGCTTTTGATTTTTACTTGTCACATTTTGAATCAGAAAATCTTGCTGAAATTTTGTCAAGTTAAAGCACCTGCCAGTTGAGCAACTCCTGCAATATCCATTGGGACGGCAAATAACTCTCAGATCGCGCTGAAATTGCTGCTAACTTGCACGGCTTAAGAGAAAAAAAATTTCTTCCTCCGAATCCCACCCACTTTCTTAAGAACACAAGGTTTTGCATATCTACTTGCCATATAGCTCCAAATTGCTTGCAACGTCTTAAAGTACATGTTTGCGCGGTTGAACGTACTTAGAGACACCTTCCTTGATGATGACAGATTCATTATAGTAATGGGATCTTGTCATCGTCAATTTCATATCCACTTTGGTTATAATGTCGCTTACCGAGGGATCTCGACTTCCTTCGAAACTAAGTACTATTAACCAGTTAACCCTTAAACCCTTAAGAGTGACCATCATCTAATTTCTCCTTACAATGTCACCTTGAAGAAAACATGAAAGTTCACGAAAATCAAGAAAATAATCACCAACTTATAAAGCTTCTGGAAATGTATTGAGAACAGTATGGAGAATATGCACACTGATGTTAGGGTGTAAAGGGTTAACCGCTCTAATGTGACTTCGTACGTTTGCTAAGTCTTCGCCGACTTTGTGTCGTGCTAGATCTTTGTTGACTTTGTACATTCGTTATATTTTCGTTGATTGTGTCTTTAGTTAAATCTCTGTTGACTATGTGCGTTGGCTAGATTTACGTCAACTAGTCACCTAGTGTTGTGCGAGATCTTGCTATCTTCCCTAAGGCAGTCAAGAATCCCTGTGCTTTCTTTGTGAATAGGACATTAGGTAACACGTCTTTTCTTCGCTTTCTTTTATCTTGAAAATATTCTTTATCGTGGTCTTTTTGGACTGCAAGAGAAGAATCATTTACTCCATGGCAAATAATGTAGAGGTATTGTGGGATCAATACCCGGGATTGATACTGGACAAAAAAGGAATGAGTGTTCAGCTTCTTCGGTTTTTTGCCGTGCTATTTCTCCTTCTATAACTTAATAAATTCCATTTCTTTTTCAATTTTCACTCAGAAAAAAAAGAATTAATTCCCAGATCATTGACGCGTATCAGGCCTCATGCAATCTCTTTCACTCAAAACTAACCAACAGACCGAAAAATTGGAGAGTGTTATGCCGGAATTTATCCCAGTTTCAGAAATACAAAGTGAGTCAGAGTACATTGTAGGCGATCAGTCACCGGCAATTTTCCAAAATTGCGATAAGCTCCCTAAAAAATTTGACACATTAGTGCACCCAGATACGTATGTGGGGGTGAAAGAGCGAGACAGAAAGGATTTTCTACCCAATATACGGGTACCCTCCATAAGAGAATTAAAGAAATGTTCACGGGACCAACCTTTTTTAAACACACTTCGTATTTCTCATCCTCGCTCGCTGTTTTTGTTGTTTCTGGGCTGGTCTTCTGTTCACCTGGCCTGATCTGCTTGGGTTTGGCGCCAGGGTTTGTACATTGTCGTCTCAAGTCCTATGCAGCAAAGTAAAAAAAGTTACGTTAGGGATGAATAAGGTCATGTCTTCAGGGCTGCCAAACATAAAGAACTGCTTGACAACAGGGGTGAAGCCGTGAATTTTTGATTTGAGGGTCCAACATTTTATTCAACAAACACAGTTATTTTCTTTTTTCCACTATAGCCCTTAGAAGCAAAAAATATTTCAAGATGAGAAAAATTAAAATATTTAAAGTTGATTTCTTTAGTTTCAGACAAGTAATATGAATAGCCAGAGGTCAGGTGGGGGGTTTGGATCAGCCATGCCGCGCTACCCTGGATCCGCCACGGAATGATAAGCTCTAAATGCGACGAAGACCAGAAAAAAGTAAGGAACGAACATGCAGAACGCGTGTCTCCTAATCAAACAGAGAGGGGATGGAAAGAATCATGAAAATAAACGTTCTCTTACAAGAGCTTTATCTAAACCTCCCTTTTTCGACGCGCAATTCATTTACTTCATTCATTAGATGAATTTTACCTTTTTAGAGCGACAAGTCTTTCCAGTCGCTCCACAAGGGTCAGAGTGTGTACATTCAGGGAGACTTTCAGGCTGCAGTTCATAGAGACAAAAAAAAAATTATTAGACCTGCTTTATATCCCTGATATTTCTTGTCCGTTGTGTTTGAGTTATTAATTTATTAGCGACTTTCCAATGATGAACATTTTCGATGAAAGCACACAGTCAACTCTTTGGTCTTTTCCAAAACGAAAACGAAGCTATCAGATTATTAGAATGATATATCGTTCAATTTTGTTATCTATGTCAATCAAGTCCTTTCGTCATGAAACAAAATAGTGCAGCTCAGAAGATCTTAGGTTCCAATCTACTTGAGACCACTTGCGATTTCTTTTCTTCCAAAAATGCCTCAAGATATAGCAATTGCCGGTCAAATCCTCATTTTTCAATGAATAACAAGTATTCTTACCGGTGAGAATAGACCCCTCCACAGGTTCTCCAGCCTATCAACCTCTCTCTGTCGATTGGTTTGAAGTTGTTGGAGTTTACCAAAATTCTTTTTATCTTCGTCGGTCATTTTTTCTTGTGTCGTTGCCAAATCCTCAACTCGATGCACCACATCGTTGTGTTCTGCTCTAAGACCGTAATACGCAAAGTCGTAAAACTCTCGTTTCACCTCCGCACTGCATTTACAACACTCAGACACCATGGAGAGGACAGAGGTGTACAACTGCTGTAGACTTACACTGAGTCTCAGTAAAAGGTCGAGCGTGACAGAAACTTTCAGTTTGTCTTCTTTTATCTCTGGCAGTTCCAATAAAGATGTTACATTTTTACGAAGGAGCTCGTCGAGGTCTTTCAGCTTTGCGTCGATTTCACCCTCTGTATCTCCTCGACCTGGTGCGAGAGAATTTCTGGTATCTTCAAAATCATCCTCTCGGGCCGAATTATCGAAGTTCTCGGCCAAATCCTGCAAAAGTACACAAAATTTTCCTTTTCATCAGAAGAAAAAGAAGAAAATTGAGTTATAATTTATACATAGCGGCTTTCTTATTGGGTTGTGCAAAAACTCTTAACGAGACGCGCCGCTCGCCACAGCTGACAATATGTTGTCCCTATTACCAGGAGCCCATTAAGTAATGTGCAATGGCACTTGTTTATCTGCAAGTGATTCGGGAATCAGAAAAAAAGCGCACCATTCTTGTAAATAGGCTCATGGAATTTCTCAAAAAGTCCATACCCCAAACGGAAAAATTGCAAAAAAATCACCATGATTTTAACTCTTGTTAAATATCTCTTTTAACATTACGTTTAGGAAATATGAACTGTTTCTGTAACGTTCAACATAGTTTAAGTAACATATGCCTACCAGTTCTGACTTGTCTTCTCTTATTCCAGCCAACTCCTTTTCCAGTTTTAAAGATCTGGTCTTCCACTCTTGACCCTGTGTCACATATTAAATGAAAGATAAAATTTCAGAAATGTCGTTTGGTAGTTAATTATTTTTTTGGAGCATTGAGCAATTGTTACAGAGTATCAAGGAAATTCATCCCAATTATATTGGAATGAGCTACAAGGTATGCCTGATATGTTAAGAACCAAAACAAGAATAGAGCAGAAAATGTGGTTACCAACCTCTTGGGGAGTTTCGTGGAGTTGTTGTTTTACATTAAACAGTTCCTCCTCCAGTTCTTGAATTCTTGAGCGTAATTTCTGGCTCTGTTTATTAAACTGCACAAAGGAAAATAAACTTTTTGGTTTTGTTTTTATAAACGTGAAATTATCAGATAAAGTATCCGTTGTTTAACAAGAAATGGTTCGTTACCATGCTGGTTGGAAACGTAAAGAAAGATAAATATCCGACTAGCTGCCCATCAGAAATTAAAATTATTTACCAACCTCTTCTAAACTGTCTTCAAGCTGTTTTGTTATATCCTTCTTTTCATTTTCGAGCTCCTGCTTTCTCACTTGCAATTGTTGACGCTGTTTATTGATAAACACAAGTCCGTTTTAATTCGAAATACGTAATTCTGTTAAAAACCTGAAGAACTAAACTTTCAAATAATTTCTCACCTCTTTTTTCAAATGGTTCCAGTTTTTCTCTATTGTACTCTCCATCTAAGATAAAATGACAAATCAAACTTTAAAATTTTGCAGGCCAAAGAATCTTCTATTGGCTCAACTCTTGCTTACTTCAATTCAAATTTTTAACGGAGAGAACGTCTTAGACCTTACTCGAGACAACAAAACTTTAGCCACTACTACAGCAAATATTCTTAGGAAGGCTTGAGGCATCAGCCTATTACACCTCAAGTTGCTAAAAGTTCGAGAATTTACTTGATTTGAGTCGTTTCTTCCTAATTCGTCGTCCTCTTCCGATGACAAGAAACCTGGAAATTAAAGTTATATTAAAAAAATTAGTAAAAGTGCTGTTTAATATTTCCACTTTTCATAATTAAAACGAGAGAATAGTTCTTTTTTTGCAAGACTCAAAATTGGGTCAGGTATATCTTATATAAATTATAAGTTAGGGACCTGAAAGAAAATCATCTCGGAAAAATAAAGTTGTATTGGGAAAATCTTACAAGCACAGGGTTTTACTTTAACTTTAGAAAATGAAATATTTAGTTCATCCTTAATCGCGTGTCAACCAACGCTTTGACGAATACGAAGCGACATTACTTACATGGAAGTTTTTCAGCTACGTTCCTGAGTCCTATCTTTTTTAAAGCTTCAGCAAACTTTCCGACTGTAGCATCCTCTCCCTTCTGATTAGTCCACCTTACAATGACCGCAATGCAGCATTCGTTAGTAGAAGGGCCCTTCTCACTCTCGATCGCGTCAATGACAGCTTCTGTGAACTTAAGTTGTCGTGCCAGGCCTCTCCACTTGTTCCCAATCTCTTCAGATAAGAGACCTTTATTCATATTTTCCTCTGTCATCCGAAGTTTCCAGCTGCACTTGTCGCTGGAACAACCTGCTAAAAGTACCATAGCTCAGAGTTAAAAAAGAATGCATGCTACAAAGCGTTAACAGGTTTCATTCAGTAAATTAGTGGCGGAGAAAATGTACAGAAGCGATAAAAATTTTCCTTGCGTAAATGATAATCGGACACAAAAAGATTCGTGATGTTCGACGGTCTGCTGCTAATACGCCAGTAATTTATTCTTGTATCATTAACGTGAGGTAAAGTATGCTGGGCATTACCAAAGTTGTTGTTTCGTCATCTTAGTAGACCAATACCGAATCCTTACAGACTGATTGGATTGTTTCATCAAATGGAGAGATTTACAGGAGGAAATGAGTTTTTGCGCAAACTCAGACGCGTTAGTTGCGAGCTGAGCCCCCGATCATTTTTGCCGAGGAATTTCTTTCAGTCGTCATTCAAATGGAATGCAAACCTCAGATATAATGCTGACGTAAGCACAGCATTGCCTAGCATCCTTATCCTAGATAAAGTTGTTTTTGTTGGTGCAGGACGACCTCGGATTAGATAAAACTCCTCCTGTGGTCGATTATTAAGCAGACTTGAATGAAGATACTGCTGGTAATTAGTATTAAAGCTACGATCGTCTTTGACGAACCAAATATGGGGGCTATGTTATTGTCTTATTAGTAAGCAGGAAGCAATTTGATGATGCGAAATATCGAGCAGAAATGAAGAAAATTGTTAATTTTGTTGACAGTGGACGACAAGTTAAATAATTATGTAGATAAGAAACCCTGTATTGCAAGTTTTTTTCCGGTACGTCAAGTATGCTACTTCTAAATTGAAGGGAATTTTCCCTTTGACAGCCGTCGGAATATACTGTAATACCGTGCGGAAATCAGAGGCTTACGCGTTACGCGTTACGCACGCGGAAACAGATAGGAAAACTGATAGAATAGCAGATCAATCGAAAGGGAAAACAGATCAGCTGAACGTTAAATACCTCAGCCTTATTTGATTCATACACTGTACATAATTTTAAACAATAACAACAACAATAACAACAACATTTCTTAACATTACTACTGGCCACCCGGAAATTACTCCGGCAACTGATAATATTGGAAGTTAGCTTGGATAGACCTCACCGTTATGATGTACTTACCCATTTCTGAGGATTTACTGATATTGTCCATATGTCTTGCACCTGCAAGATAGTGTTTTAGAGTAATCACTCCACTCTAGTGATCAAACAGTTCTGACTCTTAGACAAAACAGTATTAATCTCCCGGCAGCAAGGACTCGTCTGAAAGTTTTAAGGCGAACTCAGGCGTTGTATATCTGTCAGATGGCCTTTTTTTTTTTACCTGTTTCCAAGATTAATAACCTCAATTAGGAAAACTTGAGAATGACTAAGTGCACAGTCGTCTCTTTATCGAGCTTGTGGCTCAGTGTTGTTAGTTAGTGGTTTACTTTTGTGCGTTGAATATTGATCAGCAGACTTCTCTGTACGATCCCCACAGAAGAAAGTATGAAACACTCACTGATTTCTTCGAATGTCACAACAGAGCAGAGCTTCGATCTGCAACACGCACAAAACTAAATAAAAAAATAATTTCCTTGTCGGGTCTGATAATGTCGAGCCAGCCGTCATGTGATCGTTGGGTCAGTGAACCGTTAAGTACGGTGCGTGACTCTAATCAAATCGTGGGTGAATCGTACTAATTTGTGAGTGACATTTAAAATGACGTGAACCTGACAAGTTTCCAATTGTTTAGAACTAGCTACTAATGCTAAGTAATGCAACATGTCTTAACTTGTATAGCAAATTTTCTGGGTTCTCATCAGCTGAGGTCGAGATATAAATGAACTTAACAATCCTTAAGTACGCTAGTTTAGATTGTATAAAAAATCGTGTTAGACCACGAATGTTTGTACGAGCGTACTTAACCTTACGGGAGACCAAGAGCTTAATGGCTTATTCTTTCCACATATTTCTGTATAGGATAAAAACAACAACAACTTCAAAAAAGACACATCGCAACTTTTCGATTACTTTCATTTCCAGGTTAAAAATTTTGCCGACTTGACACAAATCTATGTAGGTCAAGCAAAGATGAAATATAAAGCAAATAATTTTGTAAGCGGAAACATCATCTATGCCACCGGACGTGGTTTTCACCGAAAACTTAGTTGTAGACCAGCTTTATTATTTCTCTAAAGGATTTTAATCATTTATAAATCCACTTTATAAGGTAATTTGTCTGAAATTTCAGACCGGAAGTTTCGGTTGCGTTATTGGGGACTTACCCCTACAGCAGGGTTTTTCCCTGGTTTTATGTGATGATATTTCTGTTTAAATGACATCGATCATGAATTGAAAATTGACCAAAGCTTGGAAAGATTCCAGGTGCAAGTTCAGCGGAGAAATGCCTTCCTTTAGATGAATACAGAGGTGCATGGTAATTTAATTTTCTCCAGATCGCTTTTTTCATTGGACTTAACCAAGATTTGCACATTTACCGTTGATTATTCTACAAATTCACTTTAACTTTCTCTTTAGTTAACGCCCCCTCATAAAAAAGCAAAGCTTTTGGGTTTCGTCACGGTGAAATCTTGGAATCCGCCTAACCTTAAGAGGGGATACCCCTTCTTTACTAGAGAATTCTAATGACTCCGTAAATTAGCTTATTAAGATTGACCGTTTTATTTGCGAAGAAATCATTCGCTTGCAAGACTGCGATGAAAATAGAAACAAATGGTAATGCAAGGTATTAGAATCTAGTTCCAAAAAAGAAGCACGATTTTAAAGGAGAACTCGAGACACAAAAAGCACTAAAAAAGCACTCCATACATGATGCTGGTGCAAGCCCATGAAACGTAACAAACATAGAGAGCTCTTTGATGATTATGTGATAAAAAGCGATTGCGTGACACATAACACTACACGAAGATTACCCTCTTTATTGATCATACTTGAGAATGTTACAAATAGGCCTCCATTTAAAGTACCGAGGTATCTCATTTATTAATTTAGTGGTCATTCAAACAGCCAAATAAAACGCCAGACATAATTATGACGTAGGAAAAGCAATAGCATTAGTATTTAGCATCCTTATCCCAGAGAAACCCTAGAATAGATAAAACTCCTCATCTGTTAATTCCTGAGCAGGCTCAGAATGATGATGATACTGCTGACACTGCCTATTGAGCTACGATTGCTATTGACGAAACAAATATGGAGGCTATGCTACTATCTTAACAGCCAGCTGGAAGCAGCAGAAATTATAAGACTTCTTGGGCAACAAATTAGTTAGGAAGTTAAAGAGAAGACGATGAGCCTTGCACGTTAAAGATTAACGATGTAAAAAAAAAAACACCTACTTTGTTGGCTGTGGACTACATCATAAGCCATAATTATGACACCTTGCAAGATAAGCACAATGTTTTTTCGATTTCCCTTTCTTAATTAGAAGGGACTCTTCCCTTTGCCCAACACCGGTCGTAATATTATGTAACCATAACTATGCGGAAATCAAAAGCAAGGGGGAAACTAGTTTCAGAAACTTACGTCATGCGCTATCAACAGGTGATTAAAATATGCACACGGAAACGCGCAGGGAAACCGATAGAATAGCAAATAGCAATTGAAAGGGAAAGCAAGTAAACTTAACTTAATTTATCACAGTCGTATTTGATTCATGTAGTGCGCATAAATTTGCGAGAAATCAAAATTTCTAAACCCCACTGCTCACATGCAATTTCACTGGGAGAAATGCATTCACCCGGAAATTAAGCAATATTGGAACTTGACTTGAATAAAACCTCCAGAAATTCCGTTTTAAAGTACTTACCTATCTCTGAGTATTTGGTGTTGTTGTCCGTGGGTTTTGTTTCCTCCAAAATAGCGTTTCAGTCTAAGTACTCCAGTCTGGTGATCGAACGGCATTAATTATCAGACAAACTAAATTCGATTTATCAGACAGCAAGACACGTATGAAAGTTTCTACGTATAGGCGCTGAGCAGTTTAATTGGACTGTTTGTTAACCTGTCCGATGGGTTAATCTTCGTTATCTGGAAAACTGTATCGAAACTTCCGCGCAATGCGTTGCACTATTTTCCTTATCTGCCAAATTTACTTTGGCAGACTTCTCTGTACGAACCACTGACGCAAAATCTGCAAATTACTCAATGAAAGTGATAAACTGACCAGCTGTTTCTTACCAAGGCCACCATCAGTTCCCATGAAATGTCCTGAGTGGAGCTGTTACATCAGACTTTCAAGGTATTTGAAGCTTAATGAATGTCGTTTAATCACTGCTTTAATTTGAAGCTATAACGTCATATGATGTTTGTAAGGACCGATGAACCGTAAAATAAATCCAGAAAAAAATAGCTTTCTCTTGTTTTCACAGATGATCGCTCAGAGCATTATGTGAGATAGCTTTAGAGTCCACACGAGCCTCGAGGGTGAAGGCGAAAGGCGCGCGCGCCATATATTTTTTGAAAAAAAAAATGATCCGTGAACCAATTTGGGTTTTTAGATAAGACGGGCAGATTTGTTAATGTAGAAGTAAAGAGAAAAAGTACTTTTTGGGATCGATGCATGCTGCTCGGAGTCGCCCTAACATCGTAATATTCGATTTTTGACCCCCGACAGATTATTAATTGATGTATAATATATAGTGACAATGAATCTTATCTGTTTAAATTTGTGCAGTTGCACCGCGACTGTTGATGCCAGGTGACACGTAAAATAACTCTTTAACTGTTTATTTAAAGCTCAGACCTTGCATCTTGCCTATGCTTGTGTAACAAATAGTTTATGTTCTACATGATAGACGCTGATAAGTACGTAAACTTGATAATCCTTAAGTAATTGATTCTGATTGCCTACAGATCTTAATCAGGCGACAAAATTTTATATGTATATGAGCACGGTTAATCTGAAGAAAGAAAAAAGCAAAATGTTTTATTCTTTGCACATATTATTGGATAAGATGAAAAAATCTCAGTCATCGAAACTTCTTATATCATTTTCAATTTCGAGGGGAAATGTTGCCGTCTTGACACAAATTTATGCAGGTCAAAACAAAGGGATTTTAAATTTCAGACCGAAAGTAATGGAATAATTACGGGGCTTCCCCATCCTGAAATTCCTGTACAAATGATCGTCAAGGGAATTTGACAAAAGTTATTAAATCTAAAGACCTGGGAAGTTTCCAGGGGCGTATTTGGCGGTAGGATTTCAGATAATACATCCTTTGAGATAAATTCAGAGGTGCTCAGTAATCAATTTTTATGGCTAGTGCGTCCTATGGAGGCAAAGCCATAGCGTTGTCCTGTTGAGTGAGTGAGTGAGTGAGTGTAACAATAGAATACGAACGACCTATAAGCCCTCAACGAAGTCTACCGAGTTATGCCCGATATTCCTCGCTCTTAGCTTCTGTTCGTTTCGGAACATCCTCGTTTGTTCAACGCTTGGTGACCATTTCTTCGAATGTTACTCGGAATTGGCCACGTGATCACACGAGAAGTCTTGCGACGAGTTTAAATCATTTTGGTTTAAGAATCAAGCACAGTTTTTATGGCATTTATGGGGAACTTGTAAGAGAATAATTTTCCAGTGCGAAGCAACACTTGTCGCCGAAATGAGTGAGATGATAACGATAGAGTTCCGATCTTGAACCAATTTTCACCCGATGTTTCGCGGCGCTACTTATTAGAAGTTTCGGAGAGCTACAGAAGATGATGAAAATCTCACAATCTTTTCAGGATGGCGCGTGAAGAAACAAAGTTTTTCCTTGCAGGAATATCTTAAAAGGTGTGATCGGCGCATCTTACGTTCTAATTCATTACGCTCAACCGAACGTAAAGTATTTTATTCGTAAGTCAACAGATAGCACAATCAAGTATGTTTGGATTCGCGAGCGGATCCAGATAATCCATGAGCAATTACAACGTAATAAAGCACTTGAAGAATTTCTCGGCCTTTTCCCGCGGTTATTATTTCCTTCATCCTTTAGTCGCCGTTTTTGGCCGGCGACTTCTCTTGCTATCTCACGTTTTTCGTCTTCCGATCTCGAAGTCAATTCAATCTGACTCATACTCTGCCACTGCCAGTCTACGAAAAATTCAAGGGATTTTCCTCTCTTTATTAAGTAAAATACGGTGAACTGTTTGATATGCGAGGATTTGCATGCAATAATAATTGCAGATATCAAAATTTAAGACAAAAACAAATGTTTGAGCGGGTTGTTAGAATCTCGATCTAAAAATAATTTACCCAATGTTCTAAAAAAGTAACACGAATGTTGAAAGTTTTACCTGTCATCTTTGATTTTTACGGTAGCGGAATGCTGGGGAGGAAAAAAATAATAATCTGCGCATGCGTTCCCCACGGCTGGAAGTAGATTAGCGCGTCACCGAAAACTGTGATACTGTGATACCTCTTCCTTCGAAACCTAGACCAAACCACGAAGGAACTGCACCAAGTATACGGTTAAAGGTGGATAAAATTAAAGGGGCTATCCAATGGCAAAAAGGGAAACAACAGTGCCTGCAATGTCAGAGACAAGCGAACGTAAAGCTGATCAAGGTTTTGAAATGCAAAGTAAGTAATCATAATAAACATAAGCTCATGGATCGATTTTTTTTGTAAGTTGCGTATTTCTCTTTAATCAAATCGCATACTATCTCGATTTTTTATTTTGTAGCCGCAATGAGTCATTTTTTAATCATAATAGTTTTTGAGTTATTTTAATGTGCGTTCAGTCTAAATTCGGTATTGATCATCAATTTTGCTAAATTCGAGTGGATATATGCCTCTTGGTGTTCATCTTCACTTTCAGACGATTGAGAATCATGTCAATTGAGAGAAAAAGAAAAAAATTTCAGTAAGAGATAAATATCATTCCATTTTGGTTACTGATTTTCGTTCCGTCTTCATGATATGAAATTATGAATCTATTTCGTTTTAACAGATGCAAATGATGATCATGTAAGCTACAACAAGCAGAGAAAATGTGTCGAAGATTAAAACCTCATACTTGAATTAATTCACAGTAAAGCGATGTTCACCTTTCAGCGAGGTGAAAGGCAGAATCGCTCTATTACTAACTTTTTTTCCCAATAGTTGTGTGTAAACAACAAATGACCTTTTCAGGCGCCCTGGCCAATGGAAAGTTTTTACACCACACACAGTTTGATTTCATCGGGCCTTCAAGCGCAGAGGAGCTTTCGCATCCGAATCATTAAACGGAAGGTTATAAGTTGCAATCCTGTTGTGAACATTTAGGAATTCCTCTCTCGCAAATTTCTTGCGTCTTCTGCCAGAAACATCTTTTCCATGTTAACTACTGTTCAAGTATAGCTTTGCTCTCTTAGTAACTAATTTTTCTTTTCCATAATGATAGCTGGTTCACAATTTTTTAAAATGTAATTCCACACATCTGAAAGATTACAATCAGTTCAAATATATTTTGTTGTGCACAGGAGACATTATTGACCCCAGAGGGTCTGTGGTAACAGAGCGGCAGCTTTCAGACATAAGTGATGATGTGAATGAAAGTGATCCTCGCAGTAATGTGCACTACTTAGCCAGTAGTGAAAATAAGTACGGGATTTGAACCCATGACCTCTGCGATACCGGTGCAGCGCTCTACCAACTGAGCTAACAAGCCAACTGGGAGCTGGTCATGATGTTGGATCTAAATAAACCCGTGAAGTGATGAAATAAACGGTTAAGCCAGCTCCCAGTTGGCTTGTTAGCTCAGTTGGTAGAGCGCTGGCTTTCATATATTCTTAACCGTTTATAAGTGATGATGTAGGTACTTGCTGGCGTGAGCTGGGACCAAAGCTTGATATCTCTGAATCGAAAATCAAAAACCTGGACGAGGATTACAATTGTAGTCGCGACAAAGCAAACACTCTCCTTCTTGTGCGGAAACATAGAGAAGAGAGTAGGGCTGTGGCAGGGCGTATCGCAGATGCTTTAGTAAGCATTCGACAAAAATGCATTGCAGGAAGGCTGTTCGGGAAGTAGGTTCCTTGATGTAATGTCCTCTTTAGTGTACATTAATTGGTTACAGACTCATTGGGCAGATTTATGACATGCACTTGCAATGTCACGTTGTTAGATGCACGCAGTGGCATGATATATATTTCCGCATGCAAATCAGATTTTTTGCGATTAGTGTACAGCGTTAGCTATCGAAATCGCGGTCCCACGAAAATATTTCAGCTATTGTGAATCATAACGCCAGTGACACACCTAGCGATTTTATACGCCATTACGAATCACCAGTAAAATTAATCAATTGAGTTGGGCGATATTATCGCATAACTTCTTAAATAGGCGAAAGGCATCGAAAGTTGTTTCTGAATCGAAGAGGAAGTCAATTTGATCACACTGTGGTCAGAAAAACCATACTTATTTGATGTAACGTCGAGCGACTACAGTAATCGTCTCAAGAAGGACTCTGCGTTTCAATAAATCCATATCTTCGACCATATTTTCCTATTGTTCCACTTTTCAGAACGCTCCCTGGAGCGCTTTAGTTGCAAAATTATCGGCGCTGTAGCCAACAATTTTTTTCGCTTCGCTGACGCTAATTTATTTGTTTACATTGGTTCTCGCAATTTTTAAACGTCACTTGATGGAACCTGGGATGAAGGTCGCGATCGGCGGAAAAAATCGCCAAGTGTGTCCGCAGCGATCTGTGGCGATCAAATTCGCCGCGATTGGCGTATAAAATCGCTGGTGTGTCGCCGGCTTGAAGCTGCAGGTGTGTGTGAACAAGTGCGCTCTAAGAAAAGGAGCACAGTATTCGAAAGAGAGCTTTCCCAACAATTTCTGTGCTTCGAAATATCTATTTGACTCGGTAGATCTGTGTTAATCAAAAGGTGAAGGAAGGCTGAACTCCTAAAGAGGGTAAATATGAAACAAAATTAACGTGATAGCGTGATTTTAGTGAGTGCGAGTCGTCACCATTCAATTCCTTTGGTAAGTTGTTTATGTAACTCAGCGACGGTCTAGAAACTTCTGCCAACTTTATTGAAGCTTCTCAATCATCAAAAATTCATGGGCAAAATAGCCTTTACATCATTAATTACATTTCAGTGCATCAACACTTCATTTCAATTTGTTGACAATTTCACCAGAGTACAGTGTTGGAGGAAATATTTTTTTTTCATTACTTTATTTGTAATTATCATGCACTACATGAATTTAATTTAATTCCTTGTATACTTCCACACAAGTGATACGAATATGGTCGTCGCAAAACAGGTCTGAGAAGGCAGAGGAGCACTCCCAACCGATTCCACTACCCTCAAAAGTCTTTGATATTTCTCGTTTAATCAATCAATTAATTACTAGCCCGCAAAATCCACTTCTGTCGTCCAGGAAATTGCAACTCAGCAGTAGAGGCGATTGAGGAGCAATTTCCAAGGTTTAATGTTTATATGGGAAAGATGCTACCTGAAATCTTGGACTGGTTACGCTGCCTCACAGGCTTTTTATAGGAACCCATCGAAATTTTAAAGGACTCTAAAGTGAGATAAAATCTCGAAACAGAGCTAGCCTTATTGACTAAGTTCATATGGAGAAGCATCTAGATTGAAATGGAAAAAATAATTTGGCAAACAAGGCAATTAAAAATTCCTCGCAGGCCTTGTAGCCAAACGACCTTGAACTACAAGGTGCAATACTCTGAACTTTCACTTAAATGTTGTTGTTTTAGGTGTTGATAACATGATACTCTCGAGGGCCGAGTTATGCGTTTACAAGTAATTCACGACTTAAATACAGAGCTCGACAAGGTTGGTAATTCATTTTTTCATCACGTCTGTGCAACTCTCGGATAACTTTATCATGTGCATCAATTTTAAAAATCTATTTAAATTTGATGTAACAATAGCAAAACAATTCGTGAATGCTTATTAGCGAAGAGCCGTTAGAGTGCATAACCAGCTACTCCACACAATTGAATATTTTTACATGAGAAGGGAATGGACTTACGCTGCAAGAGTACATATATATATATATATATATATATAGATGGAAGATTCCTATGAAACTTGGCTACCCCAGGAAGTTTGTTAACTTGATCCGCTCCTTCCACGACTAGATGACTGGGGACTGTACTCTCTTGTGGTGAAGCAACAACACCCTCTAAAAAGTCACGCAGAATAAAGATAGGCTCTGTAATTAATCTTATGCTTTTCAAACCCTTTCTCACCCACCTCCTCAGAAGTGCAGATAGCAACTCTGATAAAGGCATCTACTTCAAGAAAAGGACGGCTAGATCTCTGTGCAATTCAAACCGTCAGATAAACCGCGAAATCACAAACTTTTGTCTTAAAAATCCTCTCCACTGTTGGTTGTACCCATAGAGGCCCATTCTAAACCGGGTTTCAAGCCGTTGGTGACAACTTTGCCAAGGTATCCCTTCCCTTTGCCTGGACCATCAGCGTAGAAAAGACAGAGCTATCAACTCTTTACGCGTGTGTGGACTTATGAAATCCGGCGGTATATTGACTGACTACATACGCGTGTGGTTGTATTTAAAAGCCTTCTTTTTTGTTAGATTGTGCTCTGCGAAGATACACAAGAAAATAAATACATGGTAAAGCGTGAGCCACCTTTTGTTTTTACCATATTTTGAAGTCACTCAGCCCTTTTTTTTTATCAGTTCTGAGGATGCTGAAAGGAAGAATGTATTCTTCTGCAGCAACACTCAGACGCCGAAAGATGTAAATCACTTGTATCAACTGTAAGCAAACACCTGCACCGAGACAGTATATGCAGAATGGACATTCCTTGAACAGGAACTAACCGTTAGGCGTAGAGACGGTCAAATTTTAACTGTTAGTCGTAAGAAAGGTTAACCGTGAAGGAAGGAAAAAAACTAAATTGGTAGCCGTAAAATCGCCGAAATTGTAACCATCAGCCTTAAAAGCCATCACCCCATTGAGAACCTCCTTGAATCTAAGTGCATTTTTTTCGGTCTCGACTTCTTTGATTTTCCATGAAATCTCAGGTATTGGAGTCAAACATGTAGTTAGTCGAGTTACTTTGCAATCGAAAAGTCAGAGTGAATAAACACTTGATTCCCGAGTGCTTTTCAAATTCGAGGATCAAGAATTTTTTCTGAAAACGATCAAAAGCTTAGCGTAACTATAAACTCAAACTATCCAAAAACATTTGCGAATTACCCTTCCTTGCTAAAGGTCTTCTGTATCTCCATCAAACTCATTTGATGAACTATCAGTGGTTTTGATATGTTTCTTATCTCGTCCACGCCTGACCATTCACTCAAGCTTTGATGTCTGCTCTTTCGATCGGTTTTAGCTTGCTAAAACACAAAAAATTAACTAAATATTACACAAGAGGAGGTGTATTTGCACGTTTCTATTGACTTGTCAGGGTTTTAGGCCATCTAGACAGAAAAATAAATTTTTTTAATGTATTTCATTAATGTAAAGAACTGAAAAACATTGGCTTTGAAAGAGGGAAATGACTGTGGAAAATACTTGACTTTTTTCTATTTTCCGCTATGATTGCTTTCTCTCCGCACTCACCTGATCAAGCAAGAAAGAAAGTAACTTTTCGACTAGTTTACATTTATTTTACAAACTTAAGGCAAGTAGTCATTGTACAATCATGTGCTTTTTATTAATTTGAAATTGAAGTTTTAAAGGCATTCAGCACCTGTACCTTTGATTGAAGTTCATCTACATGTACCTTTCTCTCTCTAATTTACTTACAGGAGCTCAAGTTGCGAGCTTTTGCCAAAAAGGTAAATTACATCTTCCATCTATGTTTTATTACATGACTAGATTAGTGTATGCTGTTCCAACATCTGAATTTGCTGTGATATTGTTAGGGATTTGCAAAGGAATATGCCAAATGGAGCCTCACAGCAGGTGTGGCATTTGAGTATGACCCTGACAATGCCCTAACACATACAACGTATCCAAGACCAGAGGAATGGTAAATTTGCTTCAACCTAATTTGCTTCTTCATTTCAGTAAACCTTTTGAATAGCAAGTCTTACCAATCTTACATTAGCCTATGTGTAGCTGTACCCTCCCCCACTCCCAAGGTGAAACGGAAGGGACGGAACGTCTCTAACCCTTTGGGGGGGGGGGGAAGTACAGCTACACGTAGACTAAGGTCAGATTGGTCAGACTTGCTATTCAAAAGTGGTATTTTTTTTTAGAAATTCTTTAGCATTCCTCTTCCCATCATTTTAATTGATTTTCATGTAGATTTCTCAACATTATATCTTAGGCCAAAGAGTGAATACACAGAACTGGATGAAGATAGCCGTAAGTAGATAGTTTACCTGAATTACCAAACTAAGGTGTGACCAGACAATTAAAACTTTGTAGCAGTTTCCAAGGTATGGTATAATGTGAAAGTTATACTTGGATCAACTTGGAACAACAAACTCTACTTGTGAAAGGATACATGTACTTAAAAACTGAAATTGTTAGATGGTGACAAAAGTTCTCTGTTTGTTTTTTTCAGATCAAGCACCATTTGATCCAAATGCTAAAGCAGACAGATTTTATATAAATGTTGAGGTAAGATAAAGATTTGAAGGGATTTTTTTGGTTTTTATTTCTTTTCTAAATTCCATTTTAAACCTCTTTGTTTTACTGTTTCATTTTGTTTAATTTATTTTTCTATATTCAATTTTTAATTTATTTTATATATATATATATTTATCTACATAAATACCTAGATATACAGTAATACAATTACTAACACAACTTACATGGCTACAAGGCTAACATACATGTAACGTAAATAATGAGAACGTACAAAACTAGTTTAGCTTACACTGCTACAGTGTAACTTTGATATGTATCTTGTGTTAGTGATGCAAAGTCTAAGTGTTTGGACACTTTACTTTCTCAAATACAGAAATAATTGTTTGCATAACATTTGATTAACATTAAAAAAACATTATAATAAAAGCATCGTGCACAAAATGAAAGAATAGTTGAAATAATTGTCGTAATTATAACATTAATAATGATGATAATGATAAAACTAAATACCAGCATGAAAAAAAAGCCATAGCAGGCAAGATCTTTGCATTTGTAAGCTATCATTTAGATAGTTTACATTTATGTCAAGTGTAAACACTTTGTAAGATGCTAAGCTGTATCAAGCATTTGGAAACTTTTTTATTTTAAATCTAGAACAAGTCTTATGTTGCTGTTCTGTATTTTGTAGTCCTGTGGCTCATTAAGACCTGAGACTATCGTGTTGAGTGGGCTGTCTGTGCTCAAGAAAAAGCTGAGTGATCTCCAGACTCAACACAGCCATGAAGTAGCTGCTGATGTCTTGACTATATAAGGACCGACACCCAGTGAAATGTTTTTGTAGTTATTTATTTTATGATTGTAAACTCATTTTGTAATGAAAAGATTTGATAGCCACTTGTAGTCATGTGTTCTTATTAACGTAAACAACCATAAACATAAAAATTTTTCAGAACTTTAATTTAGCGGAATGGTGATTTTTGTGTTCTTTGCGTCTTATAATAACGGATATTTCTTCAGGCCAAACCCCTCCTGTTCATTCGTAAATTAAGCGTTTGCTTCCCCCTCGCGCGTGCAAGACGGCTGGACGCACTTAGAGACACCTTCCTTGAGGATGGCAGATTCGCGGGGTTCCATGTAATGGAACCGCTTTGACTTCAATGCAATTTACTTAGGCATCTCGACTCCCTTCGAAACCAAACAGTTAGCCCCTTAACCCCCTTAGAGTGACCAGCATCTAATTTCTCCTTACAATATCACCCCTATAACAATATCAATAATTTATTTAACCAAGTTACCGTCTAAGAGCACAAGCGCTTGCTCAAAATACGAACGTGCATTAAATCTACAATTACAATAATAAAATCTAGCATTAACAGAAAAAAAGAAATTTAAATACATAATCTTTAATCTATGTACACACGATTATAAAATGTTATAAAAATTACACAAAAAATTTCAAAACATAAAAATTACAGCTGAATCGATCTTAGCTTAGACTTAAAAACAAACGTTAAGGTCACGAAAATCAAGGAAATGATCACCAACTCATACCACTCTTGATTTTATGACAAATTCTCCTTGTCAGCACTTCCGGAGATGTCAGAGAACAGTATAGAGAATATGCATACTGATGTTAGGGTGTGAAGGGTTAACTGCTATGATGTGACTTCGTAGATTTGCTTCTTCGCTGTCTTTGTGCGTTTGCTAGATCTTTGTTGACTGTGTCTTTGGCTAGATTTTCGAGGACTTTGTGTCTTTTGCTAGATCTTTGTTGCCTTTGTGCGTTTGCTAGATTTTCGTTGGTTATGTCTTTTGTTAGATCTTTCCGCTGACTTAGTGTCTTTGGCTAAATCTTTGTTGACTATGTGCGTGTGCTAGACTTTTTCAACTAGTCACCAAGTGTTATGTGAGAGTTACTATCTTCCCCAAGGCAGTCAAGAATCCCTGTGCTTTCTTGCTGAAAAGGACATAAGGTGACACGTCTTTTCTTCGATTTCTCTTTTCTTGAAAAGAGTCGTGATCGTGGACTTCATGGACTGCAAGAGAAGAATCATTTATTCCATGGTAATTAATGCAGAGGCATTGTGGGATCAATAACCAGGACTGATACTCGAACAAAAGGAATGAGTGTTCAGCTTTTTCGGTTTTTTCCGTGCTATTTCTCATTCTATGACTTAATGAATTCCGTTTCTTTTTAAATTTTTACTCGAAAGAAATTCCTAGATAGTTGACTCTTATCTGTGCTTTCTTGCTGAAAAGGACATAAGGTGACACGTCTTTTCTTCGATTTCTCTTTTCTTGAAAAGAGTCGTGATCGTGGACTTCATGGACTGCAAGAGAAGAATCATTTATTCCATGGCAAATAATGCAGAGGCATTGTGGGATCAATAACCAGGACTGATACTCGAACAAAAGGAATGAGTGTTCAGCTTTTTCGGTTTTTTCCGTGCTATTTCTCATTCTATGACTTAATGAATTCCGTTTCTTTTTAAATTTTTACTCGAAAGAAATTCCTGGATAATTCACGCTTAACAGGCCTCATACAATCTCTTTCACTCAAAATCAACTAACAGAGCGAAAAACTGGATAGTGTTTGGCCGCAATTTATCCTGGTTTCTGAAATACAACGTGATTCAAAGTATATTGTAAATAAATCGATCAGTCACTGTCACCAGCAATTTCCCAACATTGAGATAAGCTTCCAAAAAATTGACACTTTCGTGCACCAGATAGGTATGCGGGGGTGAAAGAGCGTGACAGAAGGTATCTTCTACCCATGATACGGGTACCATCTGTAAGAGAATTAATGTAATGTTTTACGGGACCAACCTTTCTGAAACACACTTCGTATTTTTCATCCTTGCTCGTTGTTGTTGTTATTTCTGGGCTGGTCTTCTGTTCACCTGGCCTGATCTGCTTGGGTTTGGCGCCAGGGTCTGTACCTTGTCGTCTCAAGTCCTACGCAGCAAAATAAAAAAAGTTACGTTAGAAATGAATAAGGCCATATCTTCAGGGCTGCTAAACTTAAAGAACTGCATGACAACAGCGACGGAGCCGTGAATTTTTGATTTGTGGGTCCAACATCTTATTCAACAAACACAGTCATTTTATTTTTTTATACTATAGTCATTATGAGCAAAAATATTTCAAGATAATTAAAATCAAACTATTTTAAGTTGATTAGTAATATATGATCATGTCGTTGGAAGAACTTTGGTTTCAGACAAGTAATATGAATACCCAGAGGTCAGGTGGGGGGTTCGGAGCAGCCATGCCGTACCCTGGATCCGCCACGGGATGATAAGCTTTCAATGCGACGAAGACCAGAAAAAAGTAAGGAACGAACAGAACGCGTGTCTTATAACGAAACAGAGAGAGAATGGAAAGAAACGTTCTCTTACGAGAGCTTTATCTAAACCTCCCTTTTTCGACGTGCAATTCATTTACTTCATTCATTAGATGAATTTTACCTTTTTAGAGTGATAAGTCTTTCCAGTCGCTCCACAAGGGTCAGAGAGTGTACATTCAGGACGACTTTTAGGCTGCAGTTCATAGAGACAAAAAAAAACCAAATTGTTTATTAGACCTGCTTTATATCCCTGATATTTCTTGTCCGTTGTGTTTGAGTTATCAATTCGTTAACAACTTTCCAATGTTGAACATTTTCGATGAAAGCCCCCTAATCTACTCTTTGGTCTCTTCGAAAACGAAAAGGAAACTATTAGATTATTAGAATGATACATCGTTCGATTTTGTTATCTAAGTCAATCAAGTCCTTTCGTCATGAAACAAAATAGTGCAGCTCAGAAGATCTTAGGTTACAATCTACTTGAGACCACTTGCGATTTCTTTTCTTCCAAAAATGCCTCAAGATATAGAAATTGCCGGTCAAATCCTCATTTTTCAATGAATAACAAGTATTCTTACCGGTGAGAATAGACCCTTCCACAGGTTCTCCAGCCTATCAACCTGTCTCTGTCGATTGGTCTGAAGTTGTTGGAGTTTACCAAAATTCTTTTTATCTTCGTCGGTCATTTTTTCTTGTGTCGTTGCCAAATCCTCAACTCGATGCACCACATCGTTGTGTTCTGCTCTAAGACCGTGATACGCAAAGTCGTAAAACTCTCGTTTCACCTCCTCACTGCATTTACAACACTCAGGCACCATGGAGTGGACAGAGGTGTACAACTCCTGTAGACTTACACTGAGTCTCAGTAAAAGGTCGAGCGTGACAGAAACTTTCAGTTTGTCTTCTTTTATCTCTGGCACTTCCAATAAAGATGTTACATTTTTACGAAGGAGCTCGTCGAGGTCTTTCAGCTTTGCGTCGAATTCACCCTCCGTATCTCCTCGACCTGGTGCGAGAGAATTTCTGGTATCATCAAAATCATCCTCTCGGGCCGAATTATCGAAGTTCTCGGCCAAATCCTGCAAAAGTACACAAAATTTTCCTTGTCATCAGAAGAAAAAGAAGAAAATTGGGTTATAATTTATACATAGCGGCTTTATTATTGGGTTGTGCAAAAACTCTTAACGAGACGCGCCACTCGCCACAGCTGACAATATGTTGTCCCTGTTACCAGGAGCCTATTAAGTAATGTGTAATAGCACTTTTTTTTTTGTAAGTGATTCGGGAATCAGCAAAAAAGCGCACCATTCTTGTAAATCGGCTCAGGAAATTTCTCAAAAAGCAAGTCCATACCCAAACGAAAAATTGCAAAAAAATCACTATGATTTTTAATTCTTGTTAAATTTTTTTTTAACATTTCGTTTCGTTTCTGCAGCGTTCAACATAGTTTAAGTAACATATGCCTACCAGTTCTGACTTGTCTTCTCTTATTTCTGCCAACTCCTTTTCCAGTTTTAAAGTTCTGGTCTTCCACTCTTGACTCTGTGTCACATATTAAATGAAAGATAAAATTTCAGAAATGTCGTTTGGTAGTTAATTATTTTTTTGAGCATTGAGCAATTGTCACAGGGTATCATGGAAATTCATCCCAATTATATTGGAATGAGCTGAAGGTAGGTCTGATGTGTTAACAACCAAAACAAGAACAGAGCAGAAAATGTGGTTACCAACCTCTTGGGAAGTTTCGTGAAGCTGTTGTTTTACTCTAGACAGTTCCTCCTCCAGTTCTTGAATTCTTGTGCGTAATTTCTGGCTCTGTTTATTAAATTGCATAAAGGAAAATGCACTTTTTGGTTTTGTTTCTATCAAGGGGAAATTATTAGATAAGGTATCCGTCGTTTGACAAGAAATGGTTCGTTACCATGCTGGTTGGAAACGTAAAGAAAGATAAATATCCAACTAGCTGCTCATCAGAAATAAAAATTATTTACCAACCTCTTCTAAACTGTCTTGAAGCTGTTTTGTCATACTCTGCTTTTCTTTTTCGAGCTCTTGCTTTCTCACTTGCAATTGGTGGTGCTGTTTATTGATGAACATAAGTCTGTTTTAATTTCGAAAAACGTAATTCTGTTAAGAATCAGAAGAACTTATCTTCCAAATAATTTCTTACCTCTTTTCTCAATTGTTTACAGTTTTTCTCTATTTCATCTATTTTACTCTCCATCTGAAATAAGATGAAAAATAAAACTTTAGAATTTTGCCGGCCAATGACTCTTTTATGGGCTATACTCTTGCTTAGTTCAAATTTTTAACGGAAAGAAAGTCTTGGATCTTAAAGAGAACAAAACTTTATCCACTTATACAGCAAATATTCTAAGGAGGGCTTAAGGCATCATCCAATTACACCTAAAGTTGCTAAAAGTTCGAGAATTTACTTGATTTGAGTCGTTTCTTCCTACCTCGTCGTTCTCTTCTGATGACAAAAGACCTGGAAATTAAAGTTATATTAAAAAAAATAGTAAAGGCACTGTGTAATATTTCCATTTTTCATAATTAAAACCAAAAGAATAGCTCTTTTTTTTCTTAAGACCCAAAAATGGGTCAAGTATATCATAGATAAATAAAAGTTACTGACATGAAAGAAATCATCCCGGGAAAATAAAGTTGTATTGGGAAAATCTTACAGGCACAGGGTTGTACTTTAACTTTAGAAAATGAAATATTTAGTTCATCCTTAATCGCGTGTCAACCAACGCTTTGACGAATACGGAGTTACATTACATACCCGGAAGTTTTTCAGCTACGTTCCTGAGTCCTATCGTTATCAAAACTCCAGCAAACTTTTCGACAGTAGCATCCTCTCCCTCCTGTTTAATCCACTTTACAATGACCGCAATGCAGCATTCGTTAGTAGAAGCGCCCTTGTCACTCTCGATCGTGCCAATGACAGCCTCTGGGAACTTAAGTTGTCGTGCCAGGTCTCTCCACTTGTTCCCAATCTGCTCGTGTAAGAAATGTTCATTCATAATTTCCTCTGTCATCCGAAGTTTCCAGCTGCACTTGTTGCTGGAACAACCTGCTAAAAGTACCACAGCTAAGAGTTAAAAAGCGTTAACAGGTTCTATTCAGTAAATAAGTTGCGGAGAGAAAGTACAGAAGCGATGAAAATTTTCCTTGCGTAAATGACAATCGGACACAAAAATATTCATGATGTTCGACGGTCTGCTGCTAATACGCCAGTAATTTATTCTTGTATCATTAACGTGAGGTAAAGTAGGCTGGGCAATAGCAAAGTTGTTGTTTCGTCATCTTAGTAGACCAATACCGAATCCTTACTGACTGATTGGATTGTTTCATCAAATGGAGAGATTTACAGGAGGAAATGAGTTTTAACGTAAACTCAGACGCGTTAGTTGCGAGCTGAGCCCCCGATCATTTTTGCCGAGTGCAATGCAAACCTCAGACATAATGATGACGTAGGCACAGCATTACTTAGCATCCTTATCCTAGTTAAAGTTGTTTTTGTTGGTGCAGGGCCACCTCAGAATAGATAAAACTCCTCTTTTAGTCGATTGTTAAGCAGACTTGAATGATGATGCTGCTGGTAATTAGTATTAAAGCTACGATCGTCTTTGACGAACCAAATATGGGGGCTATGTTATTGTCTTATTAGTAAGCCGGATGCAATTTGATGATGCGACATATCGAGCAGAAAAGTGGAAAACTGTTAATTTTGTTGACAGTGGACGACAAGTTAAATAATTATGTAGTTAAGAAACCCTGTATTGCAAGTTTTTTTTCCGGTACGTGAAGTATGCTACTTCTAAATTGAAGGGAATTTTCCCCTTGACAGTCGTCGGAAAATACTGTAATACCGTAAGGAAATCGGGGGCCAGGGGGCAAAGAAGCCTCAGGGTCATGCTTAATAACCAGATGAACAAAATACGCACGCGGAAACAGATAGGAAAACTGATAGAATAGCAGATCAATCGAAAGGGAAAACAGATCAACTGAACGTTAAACACCTCAGCCTTATTTGATTCATACAATGTACATAATTTTAAACAATAAAAAGACAACAACAACAACAACATTTCTTAACATTACTGACGGCGGAGAATGAATTCAACCACCCGGAAATTACTCCGGCAACTGACAATATTGGAAATTAGCTTGGATAGACCGCACCGTTATGATGTACTTACCCATTTCTGAGGATTTACTGATATTGTCCGTATGTATTGCAAGATAGTGTTTTAGAGTAATCACTCCAATCTAGTGATCAAACAGTTCTCTTGGTGCGAGCCCCGGCTCCTGGAAAAAACAGTATTAATCTCCCGGCAGCAAGGACTCGTCTGAGAGTTTCAAGGCGAACTCAGGCGTTGTATATCTGTCAGATGGCCTGTGCTTTACCTGTTTCAAAGATTAATAACCTCAGTCAGGAAAACTTGAGAATGACAAAGCGCACAGTCGTCTCTTTATCGAGGTTGTGGCTCAGTGTAGTTAGTTAATTGTTTACTTTTGTGCGTTGAATATTGATCAGCAGACTTCTCTGTACGATCTCCACAGAAGAAAGTATGAAACACACTCACTGATTTCTTCGAACGTCACAAAAGAGCAGAGCTTCGATCTGCAACACGCACAAAACTAAATAAAAAAGTAATTTCCTTGTCGTGTCTAGTGTTGTCGGGCCAGCCGTCATGTGATCGTTGGGTCAGTGAACCGTTAAGTACAATAATCCGGGGTTTTTTTTATTCAGCCGTATGAAAACCTACTTTAAATGGCGATGTCATCTAATTTCTATTCAAAACTCGTATTTTTTTTTGTTTTATCGTGCTTTGGTGCTATATTTACTAGGATGGAGCGACACGCGCCGTCAAGTCGGCATTTTCCTGCCTTTTTTCGAAGATGGTTGAAAAGGAAACCGATACGCTGTTTGCTAGCAATCTCATATACCTCAATTATCTTCTGAGAACCAGCTGTTTGTCACGAAATTGTTGCTAGTTTTAACAGATAGTCACCCAGCCCAAATTATCAGATGGCTTAAGAGTTCACGCGAGCCTCGAGGGTGGCCGCGAGAAGCGCGCGCGTAACATGCATTTTCTGAATTAGACTGAAGAAACGAACATATTTGATAATGGTGGATAAACAGATTCAATATTTATGGAATTGATACGTGCTGCTTAGAACTTTTGTCCCATACCAGTTAATTAATTGATGAAGAATAATAAAATTGAATTGGATAAGGTCTGTTTAAATTTTAGCGATTGCTGATGGGGTGATGAGTTGTATTAAGTGGTGCGTGACTCTAATCAAACCGTGGGTGAATCGTACTAATTTGTGAGTGACATTTAAAATGACGTGAACCTGACAAGTTTCCAATTGTTTAGACCTAGCCACTAATGCTTAGTACTGGAACATGCCTTAACTTGGGTAGCAAATTTTCTGGGTTCTCATTAGCTGAGGTCGATATATAAATGAACTTAACAATCCTTAAGTACACTAAATAGTTTTGATTGTATAAAAAATCGTGTTAGATCACGAATGTTTATACGAGCGTGCTTAACCTTACAGGAGACCAAGAGCGTAATGGCTAAATCTTTCCACATATTTCTGTATAGGATAAGAAAAACAACTATCGAACAGGCACATCGAAACTTTTCGATTACTTTAATTTCCGGTTAAAATTTTGCCGACTTGACACAAATCTATGTAGGTCAAGCAAAGATGAAATATAAAGCAAATAATTTTGTAAGCGGAAACATCATCTATGCCACCAGACGTGGTTTTCACCAAAAACTTAGCTGTAGATCAACTTTATTATTTCTCTAAAGGATTTTAATCATTTATAAATCCACTTTATAAGGTAACTTGCTTGAAATTTCAGACTGGAAGAATCGGTTGCATTATTAGGGGCTTACCCCTACAGCAGGGTTTTTCCCTGGTTTTATGTGATGATATTTCTGTTTAAATGACATCGATCATGAATCGAAAATTGACCAAAGCTTGGAACGATTCCAGGTGAGAGAAATGCCTTCCTTTAGATGAATACAGAGGTGCATGTTAATTTGATTTTCTCCAGATCGCTTTTTTCATTGGGCTTAGTCAAGATTTGCACATTTACCGTTGATTATTCTACAAATTCACTTTCATTTTCTCTTTAGTAAACGCCCCCTCATAAACAAGCAAAGCTCTTGGGTTTCGTGAAAGCTTGGAATCCCCCAACTCTAAGGGGGGATACCCCTTCTTTACTAGAGAATTCTAATGACTCCGTTAATTAGCTTATTAAGATTGACCGTTTTATTTGCGAAGAAATCATTCGCTTGCAAGGCTGCGATGAAAATAGAAACAAATGGTAATGCGGGGTGTTAGGACCTAGTTCCAAAAAAGAAGCACGATTTTAAAGGAGAACTCGAGACACAAAAAGTACCAAAAAAACACTCCATACATGATGCTGGTGCGAGCCCATGAAACGTAACGAACATGGATAGCTCTTTAATGATCAGGTGATAAAAGGCGATTGCGTGACACATAACACTACACGAAGATTACCCTCTTTATTGATCATATTTGAGAATAGTGCAAATAGGCTTCCATTTAAAGTACCGAGGTATCTCATTAATTAATTTAGTGGTCATTTAAATAGCCAAATAAAACGCCAGACATGATTATGATGTAGGAAAAGCATTAGCATTAGCATTAGCATTTAGCATCCTTATACCAGAGAAACCTTAGAATAGATAAAACTCCTCATCTGTTAATTCCTGAGCAGGCTCAGAATGATGATGATACTGCTGATACTGCCTATTGAGCTACGATTGCTATTGACGAAACAAATATGGAGGCTATGCTATTATCCTCACAGCCAGCTGGAGGCAGCAGAACTTATAAGACTTCTTGGGCAACAAATCAATTAGAAAGTTAAAAAGAAGACGATAAGCCTTGCACATTAAAGATTAACGATGTAAAAAAAAAAAAAAAACCTATTTTGTTGGCTGTGAACTACATCTTAAGCCATAATTATGATACCTTGCAAGATAAGCACTTTTTTTCAAATTCCCTTTTTTAGAAGGGACTATTCCCTTCGCCCAACACCGGTCGTAATATTATGCAACCATGACTATGCGGAAATAAGAAGCAAGGGGGAAAACTAGTTTCAGCAACTTACGTCATGTGCAATCAACAGGTGATTAAAATATGTACACGGAAACGTACAAGGAAACCGATAGAATAGCAGATCAATTGAAAGGGAAAACAAGTTAACTTAACTTAATTTATCACAGTCGTATTTGATTCATGTAGTGCGCATAAATTTGCGCAAAATCAAAATTTCTAAACCCCACTGCTCACATGCAATTTCACTGGGAGAAATGCATTCACCCGGAAATTAAGCAATATTGGAACTTGACTTGAATAAAACCTCCAGAAATTCCGTTTTAAAGTACTTACCTATCTCTGAGTATTTGGTGTTGTTGTCCGTGGGTTTTGTTTCTTCCAAAATAGCGTCTCAGTCTAAGTACTCCAGTCTGGTGATCGAACGGCATTCATTATCAGACAAACTAAATTCGATTTATCAGACAGCAAGACATGTATTAAAGTTTCTACGTATAGGCGCTGAGCAGTTTAATTGGACCGTTTGTTAACCTGTCCGATGGGTTAATCTTCGTTATCTGGAAAACTGTGGAATTACAAAGTGCGCAGTCTATCCCTGTATCGAAACTTCCGCGCAATGCGGTGCACTATTTTCCTTATCTGCCAAATTTACTTTGGCAGACTTCTCTGTACGAACCTCTGACGCAAAATCTGCAAATGACTCAATGACAGTGATAAACTGACCGGCTGTTTCTTACCAAGGCCACCATCAGTTCCCATGAAATGTCCTGAGTGGAGCTGTTACCTCAGACTTTCAAGGTATTTGAAGCTTAATGAATGTCGTTTAATCACTGCTTTAATTTGAAGCTATGACGTCATATGTTTATATGGACCGATGAACCGTAAAATAAATCCAGAAAAAATAGCTTTCTCTTGTTTTCACAGATGATCGCTCAGAGCATTATGTGAGATAGCTTTAGAGTCCACACGAGCCTCGAGGGTGAAGGCGAAAGGCGCTCACGCCATATATTTTTTGAAAAAAAATGATCCGTGAGCCAATTTGGGTTTTTAGATAAGACGGGCAGATTTGTTAATGTAGGAGTAAAGAGAAAAAGTACTTTTTGGGATCGATGCGTGCTGCTCGGAGTCGCCCTAACATCGTAATATTCGATTTTTGACCCCCGACAGATTACTAATTGATGTATTATAGTGACAATGAATCTTATCTGTTTAAATTTGTGCAGTTGCACCGCGACTGTTGATGCCAGGTGACACGTAAAATAACGTGAACCCGACAGGTCTTTAACTGTTTATTTAAAGCCCAGACCTTGCATCTTGCCTATGCTTGTGTAACAAATAGTTTATGTTCTACATGATAGACGCTGATAAGTACATAAACTTGATAATCCTTAAGTAATTGATTCTGATTGCCTACAGATCTTAATCAGGCGACAAAATTTTATATGTATATGAGCACGGTTAATCTGAAGAAAGAAAAAAGCAAAATGTTTTATTCTTTGCACATATTATTGGATAAGATGAAAAAATCTCAGTCATCGAAACTTCTTATATCATTTTCAATTTCGAGGGGAAATGTTGCCGACTTGACACAACTTTATGCAGGTCAAAACAAAGGGATTTTAAATTTCAGACCGAAAGTAATGGAATAATTACGGGGCTTCCCCATACTGAAATTCCTGTACAAATGATCGTCAAGGGAATTTTGACAAAAGTTATTAAATCTAAAGACCTGGGAAGCTTCCAGGGGCGTATTTGGCGGTAGGATTTCAGATAATACATCCTTTGAGATAAATTCAGAGGTGCTCAGTAATCAATTTTTATGGCTAGTGCGTCCTATGGAGGCAAAGCCATAGCGTTGTCCTGTTGAGTGAGTGAGTGAGTGTAACAATAGAATACGAACGACCTATAAGCCCTCAACGAAGTCTACCGAGTTATGCCCGATATTCCTCGCTCTTAGCTTTTGTTCGTTTCGGAACATCCTCGTTTGTTCAACGCTTGGTGACCATTTCTTCGAATGTTACTCGGAATTGGCCACGTGATCACACGAGAAGTCTTGCGACGAGTTTAAATCATTTTGGTTTAAGAATCAAGCACAGTTTTTAAGGCATTTATGGGGAACTTGTAAGAGAATAATTTTCCAGTGCAAAGCAACACTTGTCGCCGAAATGAGTGAGATGATAACGATAGAGTTCCGATCTTGACCCAATTTTCACCCGATGTTTCGCGGCGCTACTTATTAGAAGTTTCG
Organism: Pocillopora verrucosa; assembly: GCF_036669915.1. Taxonomy (NCBI): domain Eukaryota; kingdom Metazoa; phylum Cnidaria; class Anthozoa; order Scleractinia; family Pocilloporidae; genus Pocillopora; species Pocillopora verrucosa. The sequence goes on from NC_089314.1 coordinate 22,919,033, forward strand.
GAGAGCTACAGAAGATGATGAAAATCTCACAATCTTTTCGGGATGGCGCGTGAAGAAACAAAGTTTTTCCTTGCATGAATATCTTAAAAGGTGTGATCGGCGCATCTTACGTTCTAATTCATTACGCTCAACCGAACGTAAAGTATTTTATTCGTAAGTCAACAGATAGCACAATCAAGTATGTTTGGATTCGCGAGCGGATCCAGATAATCCATGAGCAATTACAACGTAAATAAAGACGTTGAACAATTAACAGAGATCTTATCGCGAAAAGGATTATTACCAGCACTTGAAGAATTTCTCGGCCTTTTCCCGCGGTTATTATTTCCTTCATCCTTTAGTCGCCGTTTTTAGCCGGCGACTTCTCTTGCTATCTCACGTTTTTCGTCTTCCGATCTCGAAGTCAATTCAATCTGACTCATACTCTGCCACAGCCAGTCTACGAAAAATTCAAGGGATTTTCCTCTCTTTATTAAGTAAAATACGGTGAACTGTTTGATATGCGAGGATTTGCATGCAATAATAATTGCAGATATCAAAATTTAAGACAAAAACAAATGTTAGAGCGGGTTGTTAGAATCTCGATCTAAAAATAATTTACCCAATGTTCTAAAAAAGTAACACGAATGGTGAAAGTTTTACCTGTCATCTTTGATTTTTACGGTAGCGGAAGGCTGGGGAGGAAAAAATAATAATCTGCGCATGCGTTCCCCACGGCTGGAAGTAGATTAGCGCGTCACCGAAAACTGTGATACTGTGATACCTCTTCCTTCGAAACCTAGACCAAACCACGAAGGAACTGCACCAAGTATACGGTTAAAGGTGGATAAAATTAAAGGGGCTATCCGATGGCAAAAAGGGAAACAACAGTGCCTGCAATGTCAGAGACAAGCGAACGTAAAGCTGATCAAGGTTTTGAAATGCAAAGTAAGTAATCATAATAAACATAAGCTCATGGATCGATTTTTTTTGTAAGTTGCGTATTTCTCATAATCATAATAAAAATCATAATAGTTTTTGAGTTATTTTAATGTGCGTTCAGTCTAAATTCGGTATTGATCATCAATTTTGCTAAGTTCGAGTGGATATATGCCTCCTGGTGTTCATCTTCACTTGCAGACGATTAAGAGTCATGTCAATTGAGAGAAAAAGAAAAAAATTTCAGTAAGAGATAAATATCATTCCATTTTGGTTACTGATTTTCGTTCCGTCTTCATGATATGAAATTATGAATCTATTTCGTTTTAACAGATGCAAATGATGATCATGTAAGCTACAACAAGCAGAGAAAATGTGTCGAAGATTAAACCTCATACTTGAATTAATTCACAGTAAAGCGATGTTCACCTTTCAGCGAGGTGTAAGGCAGAATCGCTCTATTACTAACTTTTTTTCCCAATAGTTGTGTGTAAACAACAAATGACCTTTTCAGGCGCCCTGGCCAATGGAAAGTTTTTACACCACACACAGTTTGATTTCATCGGGCCTTCAAGCGCAGAGGAGCTTTCGCATCCGAATCATTAAACGGAAGGTTATAAGTTGCAATCCTGTTGTGAACATTTAGGAATTCCTCTATCGCAAATTTCTTGCGTCTTCTGCCAGAAACATCTTTTCCATGTTAATTACTGTTCAAGTATAGCTTTGCTCTCTTAGTAACTAATTTTTCTTTTTCATAATGATAGCTGGTTCACAATTTTTTAAAATGTAATTCCACACATCTGAAAGATTACAATCAGTTCAAGTATATTTTGTTGTGCACAGGAAACGTTATTGACCGCAGAGGGTCTGTGGTAACAGAGCGGCAGCTTTCAGACATAAGTGATGATGTAGGTACTTGCTGGCGTGAGCTGGGACCAAAGCTTGATATCTCTGCATCGAAAATCAAAAACCTGGACGAGGATTATAATTGTAGTCGCGACAAAGCAAACACTCTCCTTCTTGTGTGGAAACAAAGAGAAGGGAATACTGCGGTGGCAGGGCGTCTCGCGGATGCTTTAGAAAGCATTGGACAAAAAAGCATTGCAGAAAGGCTGTTCGGTAAGTAGGTTCCTTCTATGCAAGATTATGTAATGTCCTCTTTAGTGTACATTAATTGGTTACAGACTCATTGGGCAGATTTATGACATGCACTTGCAATGTCACGTTGTTAGATGCACGCAGTGGCATGATATATATTTCCGCATGCAAATCAGATTTTCTGCGATTAGTGTACAGCGTTAGCTATCGAAATCGCGGTCCCCGGTGACACACCTAACGATTTTATACGCCATTACGAATCACCAGTAAAATTAATCAATTAAGTTGGCGATATTATCGCATAACTTTTTAAATAGGCGAAAGGCATCGAAAATTGCAAAAAAGCTCTTCACTGTTTATGCATTTAATGGTATTGTCAAAAGAATTACAACAGCGCACAGTTTAATTTAATCGTAGTTTCATTTTTTTTGACAGACCCTGATAAGCAAGCCGTTCTTGCAGACTACTCTGAAAAATACTACGCGTCATATTGTGACAGAGATTCAAAACCTGAACAGACACCTAAAGGAAGGAAACCTGGACTGTGGAGACGGAGACACGAGTGATGGGGACTCCGGGGGCACAAGACAAGAAACAAACTGTTCATCTGATGATAATGTAGATCCATCATACAGCGAAAGCACGGAGAAATTGCTTCTATTCTGTGAGGAAAATCGAAAATTTTGTAACTCGATATTTGTAGTTCTCATCAAGCTGACAGACGAAGTTGGCCGACTGAGTGAGGATAATTTAGAGTGTATTCAACAACTTCGGGAGTTTACAGGAGAACTGCGTGAGCAGGAAAGGAAACTTTTCGTCGAAATTGAGTATTTACGTAATCAAAGCCAACATTCGGATGAGCAGCATGCTGCCCGCGCAGAGAAATTGGTAAAATAGAAGACAGAACAAGAAAAACAATTTATGGAAGTGGAAAAGCTATTGTCGGGATTGCTTCATCAGGGAAGTAAAGACAGTAGACCACAATATCAAGGAAATCAGGTGCTTTAAAAGCTCTAATATTTTCTCACATTTAAGCGTAAATCTTCACTTAAAATAATTTAACCCAGAAGCTCGACGTATGGATATGTTCAAATATTTTATTTCAACTGCGTGTACCTCACCCCTTAAACTGATGGAGAGATGGTTTCGTCGTTTATTTCTTTATCTTTGGGCCCTTCCGGTGGAATTTTCCTTAATTTTTCAATTTTTCATTACGAAATCTTAAAAACAGTATCCCCTCAAATAGGACGTCCCAGTGGTAATACGTAAATCGTGTGAGTTCTCAAAGAAATAGCACCTCCTCGGACGTCTCCAATTCGAGACCACCAGCCTTAATTTTGGGTGCTCCAGATCAACAAATTACTTCATTGTTCAGTCTGATCATTTCTATTTTTTGTTCCCTATTAAAAAAACAACAACACCCATACGTTATTGTTTCCAATTATGCAGTTACAAATGTTAACTTAATAATTCGATAACGTCTTTGTCGTTGCCTATGCAGTCACCTTATAATTCAAACGTCATATATTTAATTTGCATTCTTCTGTCAGTTCTAATGCTTAGCTTACATCAGTCGGTAAGATAGGTTTGTTGATGATCCTATCAGAGTGTTGAAGCCTACAAAAAAATTATCTCCTCTAACTCAACTCTTTCAAATCAAATGTTGAGGATCCTTTAAGTGTTGTAACCTTATGTTTTTAATTCTTATGCTCTACTTATACTTTTTCCTTTTGAATTATGTTGTAATGAAAGACGCCTCGACAAAGATCTGCGTCAGAGGTACACTCAAAACCTCGGCATGAATATGGAAGGAAGGTAACCAAGTCTTCATTTTATCTCAGATTATTAAAAATCTCATTGCGCAATAAGGCGTTCACTAATTCAAAATTTTTCTTCAAAGCGTAACCCTCCGGCTCTCTGTCAGATGCATTAAACACATTTCTAAACTTCGGACGGAAAACCGAAAGCCGGAAGGCCACGTTTTGAAGAAATTTTTTAACCTTAAACGGGAAAGTGCCGGTTGATTGAAAGCGAAGGACAAGAACAGGGATCGAGCCGGCAAAACTGTTAATGTGCTTAAATAATTATAAAATGGAAGAATAAGGTTATGTTTTTGTGTTACGCAGAAATCCTTTAGAAGAGACCCAGTCCAAAAGGACCATAGTGAAGGTATGAATGATATGATAGTTATCATAGCAACTTGAAAGGATGCAAAGCGAGTAAAAAATATTAGCAATGTGACCTAACAACACGAAATATGCAACTGAAGGACAGAAACTGATTTCAACGTTTAAAAAACGATAACTCACTTGATAAGACTACAACAATCATAGCATGCAGGCGCTATTCACGCTGGAAATCAACCATGCAAGCGTGTCAGGTAATTGTTTCCAGAGATGCTTTTAAGGCGCTTAAATGACTATGTTTGAGAGCTAATACTCGTGGCCCTAATCTGATCCATTCAGACCCTTTAAATGTTGTATTATTTTTGTTTGTTTTTTTTTTGTTTGTTTGGTTACGTGCCATGATAACATGATCCTAGCTTAAGTTCAGATTGATGACGAAATAGCAATGCAATCTCTCATTGATTTTTATTCAAGAAACCCATAATGAAGCAGAAATCGTGAGATGAAGAAACGTGCATCCTTGTTTCGTGCTCAAAATCTCCCGACGATAATGAAGGTGATTGAGCCAAAGAATCCGAGAACTGGAGATAATGCACGAGAACTTTCATCTGGGTGTCCTGGGACACCCAGGAAGGGCGATGGAAACAATCTCGCTCCAAGATTCTTCTCCGTTTGAGACAGTGAAAGGTTAAAATGGGGCTCGGAACGATAATTACCATGTCTACTATTTTGTTAAGTTTCAAATGCAGAAATCGTAGATTTTTATTCTGGTTTGCAAAAACGATTTCAAGGACGAAAAAACAAATCATTTACAGCAACGAAAATAGTTCGGCTTCACTGGTCTACTCTGTTCATCATCGAAACTACATCATTGCGTGTTCAGCGTTATCACACATACAAATATTCAACATTGATCTTGGGGTACCACAGTGGTCAAACGGTGACGAATGCCCTTTCAATTAGTATGGTTATTAATGGAGAGCCCTCGTGTAACAGCATTTTGCAGGCCAAGATACAAGGCTCTAGACTTTCCTCACCTTGTGCTAGTTTACACTCTCGCATTAGTTTTTTTACACTTTGTCGGGGTCGGGATGAAATCGCTCGTAAGCCTGGCCGTGCTGGCTGTAGTTATTCTTACCGAGTCGTTGTATTCATGGCGGAGTTGCCGGAAAAGAAGAAGCACAGCCAGACTAAACATACGTCACGATAACAAGTCTATGTTTATCGCAGACATTAGACTGGGAAGTACTGTAATATGTTAATTTCCTAACATTCTTGCGCTCATATTCTTCGACTATTTAAATGTGAACTTATTTATGACTAACTGGTGTAAGATTTATTGTATGATGCTTGATTAAGTTACTAGTATTAACTATAACGTCGTCACATTTGATTTTGTCCCCTGTTAGGGATCTTGAAGGGAAGATTGACGAAAGTAAAGAAATCTAACATGTAGAGCTTGGAAAGTTTCCAGGTGACCGAGTCAAATAGCTTATAAAGGTGATTTCATTCGCCTAAAAAAAATTGCCATTTAAAATGAGGGTGTGAAAATCTCGCTCCAAAAGGAACATGCCCAGTTTCGAAAAATTTATGAAATTGTACAAAAAAAAGAAAGAAAATCCGTCCAAAATGCTGACGTAAACGCATTCTGTATACCCATCAGGCCAGATACAGACAAACATTGCCGTGATGGTACAGCTGGTATGGATCCAAAGGCGCGCAGAAGTATACCTTTGCAACAGTAAGAAAAAACGTTAAAGAGAAGTGGTTTTATCGGCACTTCTGCCGACGTTTTCGTTCGTGATAAAAAAAAATTGATGTCTGAATGGAGCAACAACTTGTAAGCTGTCTTCAGGAATACAAATTTGCTGGCTCATCCAAGGTGAAAGGCAAATGAAGATAACTGGCATTCTACCCCCACATTCGTCAGAGGGTTCGTAAAGTTTTGGCAAGAGAACTCGTGTTCTCTTAGCTTTACATACATACATATACCTTATTTAAGCTCGAAATTCAGTGTAGCTGTAGAGCTAATATCTTCGAGAAAAAAAGCTAAAATGAAATAAAAATATGCTACCTTACAATTTCAATATTATTTATAAACTATATACAACTAAAAGCTAAGAGGGAAAACTAAGAGGGAAACATAACTTGTAGACCTAGCTTTGGAAACTGTGTTTTCATTACCAGTCACTGTTTTAATTATTTTCATATTTATTTTCAAAAATTAAACTCACTTACATTAACAAATTGATATTTGTATTGATACATGTGCTACTTCGATTTGTTTTTTTTTTCTATCTGGTAACTTATTCATCAATATCTTTCTTTCACACATAGGTTTAGCATATCTAATCATTCATTTATTTCATTTTTTAAGTTGTTCAATGTTCTGTTGTTAGTGAACAAAGAGGGAAGGAGGAGTTCAGACCTCAAGTAAAAAGAAATAATCAGTGATATAATAGGAATGACATTGCAAATTAAGAACATTTCAGTGCCTTGGTGGTATACTGTTTTAACCTCCCCTGACGGCATCCTCAAGGTATCTCTATCTCAGTCGATCGGCCTCGTGTTGATAGGACTTTGTTCAGAAGCTTAACCCAACAAGAGTAAATATTTCGTAGATCCTTAATGAATGAGCAATACACATTTGGTTTCCATTTTTCAAGATAGAAGGTTTGAAATTTCAAAATCTTCATATTTTTACATCTACAATATAGTTGAAAAATACATTAAATAGCAATTTGAAGCGGCTATACAGCACTAAGCTGATCACTGGCTATTGAAACGCCCTTCATCATGATGCTTCTCCTGATTTCCACTGGCAGGATGAACACTCGAGTATTAACTGATATCTCAAGTCAGTCTTCTTTTACGTTTTACAGCTGACTTTCGTGATTCACTTTTCTGCAAAGAAGATATTATTGTATATAGTTACTGATACGTAAAGCACAAGGAAATATATCCAGTAAAGGTGGGTTGAAGGAGGTCTTAAAAAGCTGACAGTTGCTGAAATCACTCTTTTGTTCGCAATTCAAACTATTTCATCGTCTTTCCAAGTTGAACTTGAAGAAAACTTATGTAAAACGATTTAGGCCCAGTTCATACGACATGCTTCTGCCGTGCCAAACCTAATTGCAATTAGGTTCGACCATAGTGCGGCGGAAACACGACTCTGCTTCAGACGTCGGGCTAATATCTTGCGAAATTCAACATTTACTGAAGCACCCTCGACGCATACTCCGTAAATAATAATTATTATCGTGACTCCTCCGCGGTAACACCTGAGCCACCTTTTGTTTTTACCATATTTTGAAGTCACTCAGCCCTTTTTTTTATCAGTTCTGAGGATGCTGAAAGGAACAATGTATTCTTCTGCAGCAACACTCAGACGCTGAAAGATGTAAATCACTTGTACCAACTGTAAGCAAACACCTGCACCGAGACAGTATATGCAGAATGGACATTCCTTGAACAGGAACTAACCCTTAGGCGTAGAGACGGTCAAATTTTAACTGTTAGTCGTAAGAAAGGTTAACCGTGAAGGAAGGAAGGAACTAAATCGTTAGCCATAAAATCGCCGAAATTGTAACCATCAGCCTTAAAAGCCATCACCCCATTGAGAACCTCCTTGAATCTAAGTGAATTTTTTTCGGTCTCGACTTCTTTGATTTTCCATGAAATCTCAGGTATTGGAGTCAAACATGTAGTTAGTCGAGTTACTTTGCAATCGAAAAGTCAGAGTGAATAAACACTTTATCCCCGTGTGCTTTTCAAATTCGAGGATCAAGAATTTGCCCAGAAAACGATCAAAAGCTTAGTGTAACTATAAACTCAAACTATCCAAAAACATTTGCAAATTACCTCTCCTTGCTAAAGGTCTTCTGTATCTCCATCAAACTGATTTGATGAACTATCAGTGGTTTTGATATGTTTCTTATCTCGTCCACGCCTGACCATTCACTCAAACTTTGATGTCTGCTCTTTTGATCGGTTTTAGCTTGCTAAAACACAAAAAAATTAACTAAATATTACACAAGAGGGGGTGTATTTGCACGTTTCTATTGACTTGTCAGGGTTTTAGGCCATCTAGACAGAAAAATAAATTTTTTTAATGTATTTCATTAATGTAAAGAACTGAAAAACATTGGCTTCGAAAGATGGAAATGAGTGTGGGAAATACCTGACTTTTTTCTATTTTCCGCTATGATTGCTTTCTCTCCGCACTCACCTGATCAAGCAAGAAAGAAAGTAACTTTTCGACTTCTTCGATATGTTTTTTGTGTGCCCTTCTCCACTTTTCTAGCTGTTCAACTCGAGAAACTTGATGCTTATCCAAATGATGGCTTTGACTAAGCGCAGGTTCAATTCGGGAGAAAATTTTGTTTTCTTGGTCCTTCACTTCCAACGTAAACTCCAAGAATTGATGAATACACTTCGAATTGTCTTTCATTATCTCTCCAAAAACCGCACCAATTGTCCTAATAAGAGAAAGATATATTCCTTCACAACAACTGCGCTGTTCCTCGCACCACTGTAGCAATAGTTCTACTTTTGAAGTTTCATCGACAGACGAATGGGTGCTCTTTGATTTTACTTTTTTCAGTTGCCTCCTTAGTTCTTGAACCCCCGATCTGGCTCTGATTAAGCTATTTTGGCGTAAAAACGATGTTTGTTCTGTTTCCATGGCAACTCCGAGTCCTTGAACGGAAACAGGAACATCCTTGAAAAAAAATATATCTCTGTCAGGCAATTTACGGGTGTACCTCAGTAACGTAGTAAAATCACGTTACTGGAAGGCATTCCGATACAGGTTAAACACAGAGTTCACCATGTGCTCAAAATTTGGCTCAAGAATGTTCACTTAAAAATAGGTTCTAATTGGGTTAACTTAGAACAAAAAATAATATTATGTTGTGGGTGTTCACTTTATGCACTGCTTACCGACAGCGTACCTTCTGCAGCTGTCATCAAAGGTATCGTTAAATAATAAGGCAATAAAAATACCTCGTCAAGATTGGAACTTCGGAACCCTTCACTACTGCGCAGAGGTTTTACCTCGTATTTATTTCCTTGTGGATCTTTGCATAGAATCAGCTGTGGCGAAACGAGAATATGCCAATAAGCGAACTGAATAGAGCATGAATTGTGCATTAACTAAACATATTGGCATCGTGAGACTGACATATTTAGCCATTTAGTATTCATATGTTTGAAAGCATATAATTAAGCAATTATACTTTGTAATATAAAGCTCCAAACCTTGTTGCCGCGTTTTGAATCCAACACTCTCAAACTGATTTCATCGCCTTCGCCAACATTAATGACTGGGGGAAGATTCTCATCACACATTTCTAGAAATATGTTGAGAAGGAAAACTAAATAAGTGTACTGATTTCATCGCCTTCGCCAACATTAATAACTGTGAAAAGATTCTCATCACACATTTCTAGAAATTGAGAAGGAAAACGAAATAAGTGTACTATTTAAGGGAGACGTGGGCATCATTCTCCATCAGGGGATCCTATCAACTGACACCTAAGGGATGCCAGGTTTTTTTCATCAAGCCCCGATATCGAGATAAACGAAGCGGGACGCTCATACATTTTAATAGCCCTTCACCGTAAGTTAGCCTTTGGCAGTACTCGTTATTCAGCTATTCATACCTTAGTACCTCACAAACGCAGCAGACAATGGTACGGACAGAAATACAGTTAAACCCTTATAATGGAGCTAGTCAGGAGAGCGAAAAGAGCTTCGAGATGGAAGACTTAGAGCCAGTGGATCGTAAATGACCATTAAGGAGAAAAAAACCTGTAACGGAGTCGCCTTAAGGGGAGTGGCTCAGTTTAAAGGAGTTCGACTTTGCGAATTCTCATCGTTATAGTAAAGAGAATAGTTTAATCCACATACATCAGCCACCCACCAAGCACGCTATCCGCGATATCTTTTCTTCCAATACTCTCCAAAGCATCCGAAAGAATTCCTGCTGTCGCACTCTTCCCTTCCTTCTGTTTCCACGAAATAAGCAGGGAGTTTGCTTTGTCCCGGTTACATCTGTACTCTTCGTCCAGGTTTTGGATTTTTGCGGCAGAAATTCTCAGTATTGGTCCTAACTCGCGCCAAAAATTCCCGACGTCTTCACTGATATTTGCAAGTTGCAGTTCTGTTACTAAACACATTCTTCGATCGATAGTTTTTGCTGTGTATAGAAAACAAGGTTTAAAAGATTAAACTCCACGAGCGGATAATTGAAAAGTAGATTTTTGAGGTATTCGGGGTAAAGCCTCATATGAAATTATCACTGAGCTTCGTTTGAAACTGAGGACTGTAATTAGGGTGGGCCTGTTAAGTTTCTGCATATAGTTTAACCCTATAAGTAAACCCTAGCATCAGTGTGCATATTCGCCATGCTGTTCTCTATATATTTCCTAAGATTCTTTCTTCTTTAACAACCAAGAGCTTCTTAAGGTAATGATCATTTCCTTTATTCTCATGACCTTAACGTTTGATTCAAGGGTGGTATTGTGAGGAGAAATTAGATGCTTGTCGCCTTAAGAGTTAAAGGGTTAATAGTCAACAGCTTTTTCTGATTTCATTTTAGGCCTCTAAATACAGCATAATCTAGATGTATACCTGCATATCATTATCCATTTGCTATTTCGAATTTTTCTTTTTTCTTTGCAGTAAGGAGCGACCAGATCTCTGGAAATTTTTTCAAGAGCCAGTTGGTAAAGCGTTCGAAAGGTATTGGTGAAGAACGGGATCTGTCCACGCCGAAGAAAGTAGATCAATAGGCTGACCAGCCCATGTTTATGTGTGCTCTAGAGCGTTAAAATGCTAAATTGTAAGAATTTTTATTCTTAAATGTCTCGCTCTCCTCTTCCCTTTTCATTTGAATGACTGAAAAGAATGTTCCGTTTGCATTTTCTGTCGCTAGATAAGGATCTAGTGTAACCCATCAGCTTCCACTTGTGTTAGGAAAACATAACTTAAGAACAACTGAACTGTCAACGTAACAGTCAAATTTTATAGAAATCAATGATGATATCAAATAAATTTAAAGAATGTTTAGCGCGATGGGTCTAGCAGAAATTATAAAGCTCTCATTTGAGATTGAGATTGGATTAAGCAGGTGTAGAACAAATTACGAGGAGGGAAAGGGGCTTAGAAACTTGATCCCACGTAAACTGCGGCATCTTTCAGGTTCATGCTTCAGATATTTTACCTCATTCGACTGTTCTATTAATTATTCACAAAGCATTTGGGAAATATTTCAAGGTAAAAACAGCGCCATATTCATACTTCATACCATTAACAGAGGAATATTCATGATAAAGTCGCTAAGGAAACAACTTAACGTGCAAACATTGTCGGTTTACTCACAATATAACCTCGAGCTGATGAATAAAGATGACACACAGGAGATTTCAAAATATTAACCGAATTAACATACGTCCTAAGATATACTCAAAATACTGAAAGGGTTGCACTTGACCCAAAATATGGACAAACCTATCAAGAAATTAGTATCATAAGACTTAGTACTCAGTTTACCGTAAATTAAAAGGCTGGCTTCCAAACAGTTTAAATAATTGACGACTGCTAGTTATTTAATGAGTCATCAAACTGATAACAGACTTAAACAATAAACAAGGAGATTTCAAAAAGTTCCAAAAGTGTTCATAGTGCAAAAAAAGCGAGTTGTTTGACTCGCAAAATATTTAGTGAGTAATTGCAATTGTTAGGGGGTTGAAATTACGGTTTGGTATTAGGCAGGAATATACATAAAAGCCCTCATTGCTCTTGCGACATGTTTTGATTATTATAAGCACGACCAACTACGTATTTTTACTTGTATCGTGATACTAATTACCTCTCATTTCAACACATCGCTCCGATTCACGTTCATTCAGCTTTGTTTTCTTCATGTCCAAGGATTCATTCTCCCCGTCATGGGCTCCCGTTTTCTGTCTCTGAAGCGAAGTTCTGCCGTCCTCCCGTGAGTCAGTGCCATTGTTTAAGGGTGTCGCTCCATCAGGTTCGGGCACGTCGTCGGTGCTGATTGTACAAGTTGTTTTATCTATTTGAGCAGCCTCTTCCGACCGAGTGTAAACGCATGCTTCCTTGGGTGCTTCGTTTGTCTCCCCGTTATTTTTGTAAACCACCGTAAACCACATCAGATTCGCTTGAATGTTCGTGATGTCTTACGGAGTTAAAGGTATTCCACCTCAAATTGAAAGCATCCAACACGCAACATGTTATTAATATATCACACTGAGATATTCCGTTAGACCATAACTAATCCTAATTGACCAATCACAACTAGTATTTTTTAAATTGCCCCTCTGGCTTGTATAAATGCAATGTCAATTTATTTTCAATTTAATGTTATTTTAACTAATTGCAATTATATTAAGGAGCAAACATCACATAACATAACGGAATTTTGTATGCACAGGAACACCAAGAAACCCTTTCGTAATTGTTCAGGAAACCATGATGGTAAGGATAATTATATCAAAATATGTTAATTGTGTATAGAGCACCCTAATCGTGTAAACGATGTTAATTGCATATTAGCCACTTTATAAATCTTCAACCCTTTCACTTAGAAAAAAAATTTGAATAAAATTATGTATTTAAAACATTTTCGTTCCCGAAGCCCATCAATTTTCTCGGCCATTGGCGCCTCGGCACCGTTTTCTGATAAATCGAAGGGCTCTACACACGCACAAAATAATCCTTTTTTTTCAAATTGGTCAAGTTCAGAAAAATGATATCGTACTAAGAAAGCAAATCAACAACCAAAAAACGGAAGTGGCGTAAAAGACATAAAATCTTCATTGTATGAGCTAATATTGTCTGTGGAGCGGCAGCTAACTTCTACATGTAAAAATTAGCTAAGATCACTCCTGGAGAGATAAAACTCGTAATTTTTTTTCGTCTACGAGTCTCTCTCGAAGTTATTCTGGTGATGGCATAAACATCGACGGAAAGTTTTTTTTTTAAATCAGATATTTGTTGGTTATTGAGGTGTTATAAAAATATGTAAGCGAAATCAAGTTTAGAACACAACAGTAATTTTTCATTTCATCTCCAGGGCATGAAAAATTTTGAATTCATACGCACACATGCGTACATGAACTTTATTCGAGTGAGAAGATGGTATTTCACTAATAAAGCTAATAAACTTGTGATGTATTTTATGTAATTATAATTGATAATCAATAAAGAAAAGAAAAAAATACCATCCAAGTATACAAGAGTTCTCTCCTTCTCTCCTAATGTATCGTGAATCCTCAAACCGTCCCATAATCTAAAGAAAATACTAAAGCTGATTACCTAAATAGTTTGTCATATGCTTACGAATTTTTGTTCATCTTCAACCTGGCAATTATAACTTTGGCAGAGAGGCTAATTCACCTTCATATCAAGGCGAACAAGAACTTTCTACTGTCAGTAATTGAGATTCATATTTTCTTACATTATATTTTTCAAATAAACAGATGGTCTACTAAATATGACAATAAAATGAACGATGATCAAAAATGAGGTTGTCAGTGTGCTCCTTTCATTATTTTTGCAGAGGGCTTCCTAAAAAAGAGGTTATTCTAATCGATTTTTCCGTTGTTAGCAATGTCAGTTCATGAGTTCTTTTGTGTTGACTCCTGCTCCCGAATTTGGTTTGGTATTCTTCATCGCTGACTCGGAGCCTCGGCATGCTGTATTTGTAACATTAATTCATCTGAATAGTGCAAATAAAGTTGAAAGTTGAAATTCGCTGGATGGTTTTGAGATGAGAAGAGGATGCGAAGTTATTTGTCTTCCGATCCCCGCCTCGAAAAGAGATTCTTGAAATATGAGGAGAAAAAAAAAAGAAAACTGCATTGTAATTAGTGTCGATAGCATTGTTTTTTCTGAAGAAGATGATATTATCACAGTGAAACCAGGAAGAAATAATAAAAAGGTAAGACCAGACACAATAAAAAAAAGGATGAAGTGTAAAAGGCCATAAGAATACATTTAAAATATAATAATAATAATAATAATAATAATAATAATAATAATACTATTGTCATGTTAAGGTAGAGCTTTGTGTGGATTATTTTTAAGTACGAAGGGTGGCCTCCCAGAGCTGAATGTTCCGCATTTCATCTTTGATCTTTAATATTTGTAATAAATTATTCGTGTTCTTGTTAAAATCAATTTTCGTCCCAGCGCTGGCCAATTTTGCGTTGTTGGGTCATAGAAAAGTTCTGTTCGTGCTTCTCTTCCAGCGGAGAAGAAAGCCAAACATTTCCAACTTTTTCTTAGGTTCTTAGTTTGATAGTGGTATTTAAATAACGATTACATCATACCTTCATTTTGATCTTTTTTGATTTGTCACTTTCTGAATAACGTCTGGAACCCTGCAAAAAAAGATAGAATTAAATCTAAACATAAACATTTAGCTACGTTCCTGAAAACAGTCAACAAAGGTAATATGAATCAGCGAATTAGATCGAAGATATGTTGAGCTTATTGTAATTATAGTAGGTCATATTTACCATGATTGTGGCCTAGTCAGTTACTTATCTGCAGTTTGATTCAGTCCAGTGATCTGTGTTTTGATAATCTCAGATTAAACTAAAATTTCCTTACCATCTCTCCGAGTCCTGACAGAGATCTTGAGCTGCATTCTGGCACAGAGTTCTAATGAGAGAACGTTACAAAAAAGAGACAACAAAATGTAGAAGAGAGAACATGACAAACAGAAATAGTCAAGAAAGAGGAGAAAACTTATAAAATCATTGATGATAAGATTCTTCCCGCTCGTTTGAGCTCAATGAAAAAAACCTGAGGCAGAATTCAATTAGAAACTTGAAAACTGACATAAGACTTCCAACAATTATGGACTGCCAAGGCCCCTGTTTGGTCGGTCGCACAAAGTTTTATCTATAATGTTATTTGGACGTCAAAACCTGGGTTTATCTCTCCTTCGATCTAAATCATTTTTTCATGAAACACCCCCACTGAGCTTTTAACAATTCAAATACAATTTGCATGAGATATTAAGTAATTAAAGTAAAAAAATGTTAGTCTATTAGAACTTACCAGCCTTCCTCTATTATTCGGCTCTCCCTCAGTAATCTTTTGATGTATTACTGTATTACTTTTGATGTATGACATCAGCTTTTCAGCTTCTTCGAATCGCACTTCATAACGCCTTTTCCATTTGTGTAATTTTTCAGCTCGATCCACGTGCCGCTCGTCCGAAAGTTGGCTCTGAGTAGGTACCGACTCGATCTTGGAGAAAAGTGTTATTTTTTCCTGCTGGAGTTCCATGGTAAAGTCCGAAAGTGGTTGAATCAGATTTACATTATCTTCACTCTGTTGCCCCACCTCAGCAGTCAGCTTGATAAGAACGTCAAACATTCTCTGGAAAAAGTTGCTATGTTCTTCACATGACTGTAGCAATTTTTCCACGCTTTCATAGTTTGTTGGATCCACCTCTTCATTTAATAAACTGCATGTTGGCTCTTTTTTGTCTTTGGAAGCATCTTTAATCCCATCTGTCTCAGCTACATTTCCACAAGCCAGTGGCCCTTTCTGCATTTGGAGCCTTAGGTCCTGATGCTTTGATCAAATGTAACGCGTTAGACTTTCCTGTCTCGCCGCAACAATAGTTTCTAAAAATCTCTTTCTCAAAAGTGTCTTTTAAAACAAATGAAATACAACTGGGTGAAAAAACTGAATTAAAACTACTAAATAATTTTCGAAGATGTACCCTGAATCACAGGGTGCGTTTTTCTAAATACTCATTCGAACATTCTATTTGGATAAATGGGATAGGTGAAGAAGTTACCTCTTCCAATTTCAAAAAATTGTCACTACTGTTGAATGCCTTCACCATGTACTTATTTCCCTGAGCATCTTCGCATATCAAAAGCTAAAAAAAAAGGACAAATAGTTGTTTGGAAACAAATTTGAACTTATTTACGAAACTTATTTTAAGAAAAATGTTTGCTAAACCAACACAATTTTTTTTACTTTACTTTGTAAAGAGTGGTTGATAGTAAAGCTAAGTCCAGAAAATCACGAGTCGTAAACATTAGAACAATTGAAGCGATTAGCTATGGAGAAATCAAGGGCACACGTACCAGTCAATAGCTTGGAAATGAAATAACTTTTTTGTAACGAATTATGTGTACTGTTTTTGTGAAAACTACATATTTCGAAGCTTATTGTAGAAAACGTGTTTTTAATTACTTACCTCATCAAGCCCTTCATCCAAGCTATGAATAACTATTAAACTGATAACATCCAGTCCTAAATAATAACATATATATTGAGAAGAACTTATTATAGGTTAAACTCGATCAGTTCGAAGATTCATCATCCCCCCCCCCACCCCTCCCCCTCGGCAGCCCCCAGAACAAATGTCACTAATGTCACCATTTAGAATATCCGTAGTTAGGGAAAGATTTTTATTCCTTGCAAGAGAGCAATTACTTAACTTAGCAACCTTTTCTTTAAACAACCAATTTTCAACAATCATGATTACACACAATCCGGTTGATAGGGTTGCTGGAAAATTTATGGAGCACTTTTCCGATTGAGTCTCGTAAAACCACACCCAGAGTTGTGCCAACTGCCAATTAGAACAAAGGCAAATGTCAGTTGTTAGGAGCCAATGAGAGCATAAAGCATAAACACGCGAAATACTTAAGTGCGGGTCTACAAGTCCCGTTTGATTTTAGTCTTGAGTGGTGCGAGTTTCTTGGTAAAGGTCGTCAAAATCATTACAATCCAGAATCACTTTCAACACTAAGTTGTCAATTGCTCTCTCAAGAACTGCAAAATCCCCGAAATAGTAATCGCGCTCTTATTAATCAGTAGGTGTGTTGAGATAAGGACGAGTAAAAGACTTTAGATCCACGAGTGCTATAAAAGCATATGTTCACAACAGCCTTCTCCAAACGCTCAAGGGGGGAGGGTATCGGCAGAACTATCACATTCCGCCTTTATGTTAAGATCAGACAGGGAAACTACGGAAATCGAAATCGATTGCGAAATATTGTGACAATGTCCACTGTTTCCAAGACTTCATCGTGTAGTTATTCATCCGGCTTTTCGGTTGTACACGCATTTTGGCAGCGATCTTCACAGACCACTCACTCATCTTAACAGGTATACCTACTTACCAAGAAGCTTTTCTGCAATGCATTTTTTCCCAATGCTTACTAAAGCATCCGCCAGACACCCTACCAATGCATTTCTCCCTTCTTTCTGTTTCCACAAGAGGAGTAAGGCGTTTGCTTTGTCGCGACTACAGCAATAATCGTTATCCAGGTTTTGGATCTTTGCTGCAGGGATATCAAGCTTTGGTCCCAGCTCACGCCAGCAAGTACCTACGTCATCACTTATGTCTGAAAGTTGCAGTTCTGTTACCACAGAGATCCCTGGGTCGTTGTGTGCACAAAGAGATATTAGATTGTTAGCTAAATCAACGTTTCAATTGGATGTAGTTTTTAACATTGGATTACGTGAGGCATCTTAGTCCAAATTTGATGAGGTTTTCTTCTTGCCTTGGAGTAAAAAACTTACCTGGTGTTAATTGTACAATAATAACGTAGAGGGGTTAAGCTTCTGTATAGCATAGTGAATTTTAAACAGCAGTATATGATCTCTATATAAACTCTACGCAGTTTTCATAAATTTCTAAATTAATTTTGGTAATAAATAACTCTAAGTTATTCATTCTTGGCTGTACTTTAGTCGACTTTGTTTTTTGGGAGCTGATTTTGATTTTGGATATTTCTGGTCTCCAGCGGCTTCATCAATATTAGTTATATCCGAAATTTAATTCACATATCTTCAATTGTTATTTCAATATTGCTTAAACTCTTTCAAACGTCACGCATCTCCTTGGTTATAATTATAACAAGATCTTACAATTGCCATAGTCAACCACTGAAGCATAACACAATACTCAGCAAACATAATGGATGTCAGTCTACGGGCTCCTGCAATTTTGTTAGTCTTTAAAAAAAATTACTCGTGCTTATTTATTCCAAATTGCACTCGAAATCATGTGATTAACTATACAAACAGTGCTGCTTCCATCCTGACTTTTAAAAAAGGAGCAGCGTGATAAACTTGAGAAAAAAAAAACTCATTGTAAATGGAGCCAGTTCGAGTTAGTACCTGCCCAGTCATGTTAGTCTCTAAAATCACTATAGCGGAACATATGTTAACCTTATACATTGTAAATATTACTCTAGTTTATCAACGCGGAAATGCAACAATCTCGCATCATTGACAACTAAAATAACATCATGAAATATATAGAGCTTTAAGGTTAAATAAAAGACAATTAAAAAACACAGATTAATCACTTTAAGATCGATGACAAGCGCCCACGAAGACTCCCAGAAAGATTTGATAGTTAAATTACTGTTATGTGATTGATTAAGCTTTGCCGATACAGAAAAACGTGCACCTGCAGAACCAAAGGATAATACTTAGAAACTGAACACAAGTAGCATTGTGACAAACTACCGAGACTGAACTAAACTAAATAGCCATACCTAAACCACGTACATACATTTTATATTATGAAAGCTTACTTCTAATTTCAGTAGCATTCTCAGCTTCTATTTCGCTTGTCGCAGGCAATGCCGGCGTCTTTGTTTCCTCGGAAGCCATAGGACTTGCTTCTCTTCTCTCTTCTTCTTGTTGTTTCCTCAATAAAACTTTACTTTCCCTCTGTGAACTGATAAAAACTTCGATGTTAACCTGAGGGCATTTTCGAAAATATATTTAACCACATCTTGCCACAAGGAAATTAATATTACTCAATTGTTTGCCTATGTGTTCCTTCTCGTCCACTTCCACCACTGAAGCTACTCAAATCCTTGTGATATTGACAGAACTGACAGCTTTCACCTTCGAGCCAGCAAGTACAACAAAGTGTAGCAGATTACTACATTTCTCTCCTCATGGATGAATTAATCTAATGATTAACAAACATGATGTGATGAAAAGGGAAAAAAACCACCACAAATCATCATACCGAGGCT
This sequence comes from Pocillopora verrucosa, assembly GCF_036669915.1. Taxonomy (NCBI): domain Eukaryota; kingdom Metazoa; phylum Cnidaria; class Anthozoa; order Scleractinia; family Pocilloporidae; genus Pocillopora; species Pocillopora verrucosa. The sequence continues at coordinate 22,938,237 of NC_089314.1, forward strand.
GCTCCGGATGAATGCAGGGCATTTCGATTTCCAACCACATCTTGTCACAAGGAAATTAATATTTCCTTGGGGGGAGGGGGGAAAAGTCGAAGAATTTTGAGAGAGATCATATACTTTTCATCGAGAGGGGAAGGGAGGGGGAATCAGTTGCGCTAACAGATTGCAAAAGGGGACCATGGAAAACATTTGTCAATGAAGGGGATCATTAGAATACTACCAAGGTGGGGTCAGGTTAATTTTACTGAGTCCAGGAGACATCATGTCGCAACATGACCAAGCTCGTTGTCAGTCCAGTCTCATAATTACATCAAAATATGTTAATTGGTGCATAAAGGATGTTTATCTTTTTCATTTAAACAATGGAATTGGATATTACCTTCTTAAGAAATCTTCAACCCTTAACGTAAAAAAAAAATTTCATCCATTGATGTATTAATAACATTCTCGTTCCCAGAGCCCGTCAGTTTTCTCGGCTGCCAGCGGCTCAGCACCGATTTAAAATAAAAAGAAGAGCTCTAGACACGCACAAAATTAGCCTTTTTTTTCCAAATTTGTCAATTTGTAGGAGTAAAAATTAACTCGCACCTCGAAAGATTAAACTCGTAAGTTTTCTTCGTCTCCGAGTCTCTCGATTCTAGCTCTGGTAATCATGACGTAAAGTTTAACAAGCAGTTATTGTTACGAAAATCAGACTCATGGTAATTATCGAGGTACTGACAATTGAAATCGAAATCAGGTGAGAATACGAACAACCCCTTTTTTTTAATTTCAAGGGGACGAAAAATTTCAAGTTCATACGCACACATAAACATTTGAATTTTCATCCAAAAGTAAAGAGAGTTTTTCGCTGATAGAGCTACTTGGAGACACTTGTAATAGAATTAAAATGAAATTTATAATCGAAAAATAGCACTTCGCCATCTAATTAGGCAAGACTTCTATCTTCAGGTATCGTGAATCCTCGAACACTCTTATGATCCAAAGAAAATACACTTCAGAAAGGCAGTGTCGTAATTTTAAATTTGCCTCTCGCCTCTTTTAGTCTCTGAGTTCTTCTGTGTTGTCTCCCGCACCCGAATCTTTAGTTTGATGTTCTTCATCGCTAATTGCATTTGAGATCGTTAGGAGAACGCAAGTTGTCAACTGTGCTCTTAATTATTCACAAAGCATTCGCGAAATATTTCAAGGTAAAAACAGCGCTCTATTCATAATTCATGCCATTAACAGAGGAATATTCATGATAAAGTCGCTAGGGAAATAACAACGTGCAAACTTGTCGGTTTACTCACAATATAACCACAGGCTATACCCGAACGTTCAATTAGCTTACAGCGTGCATCATAGCACTGAAACTGTTCTTCTGAAAGTGAAGAATGACATCCTGCTCAATATGAATAAACAACATATAACCCTTCTAGTGCTACTTGATCTTAGTGCTGCTTTCGATACAGTCCAGCATAATATCTTGCTGGAGGCACTCAATACGCTGGGACTTAGGGGCAGGGTGTCCAAGTGGTTCCGATCGTATTTATCAGGGCGCAGTCAGAGGATATTAGTTCGTGGGTGTCTGTCGAAGAAGTTTGATTTGAACTATGGAGTACCCCAAGGCTCCTGTTTAGGACCGCTCTTGTTTACCATCTATACGAGCTCGTTACTAGACGTCGTCGAAAAATATCTTCCATCTGCCATTGTTATGCAGACGATACCCAACTTTACGTCTCTTTCCACCCCGCAGATGAGACAGGTCACTTGGATGCCATTACTGCTCTTGAGTGTTGTATCAAGGCGATAAGGTTTTAGGTGCGTGAGAATAAACTATTGTTGAACGAGGAAAAAACTGAGCTTCTTTTAATTGGCACGAAGCAGCAGCTCGCCAAAGTTGATATTGGACACATTAAAGTTGGCAAAGTAAATATAGCTCCGCACTCTCCTGTTAAAAACCTTGGAGTCTGGTTTGACTCAAACCTATCTATGGTTGATCATATCACCAAGACTTGCTCTGCAGCGTTTTACTATCTTTATAACATTAGAAAATATTTAACAAAAGAATGCACGGAGACACTTATTCATGCCTTTATATCTAGCCGCTTGGACTATTGTAACAGCCTCCTATTTGGAGTTCCTGAGTGCCATCTTCACAAATTACAGAGAGTCCAGAATGCAGCTGCACGCCTCATATTCCAGGAGGGCAGATTTTGTCATATCACACCTCTGCTCAAGTCACTACACTGGCTACTTGTAAAAAATATCGCATAGTTTTTAAAATTACCCTAATTAATTTTAAAGCAATACATGGTCTTGCCCCGGCCTACACAAGGGAGCTGATTTCTGTTAGAGACACCGGAAGATATGATTTACGTTCAAATGACGGCTTACTCCTGGCTCCTTGCAAGGGTAAAACACTTACCACGCTCGGCGATCGATCTTTCCATGCGGCCGCCCCTAAACCGTGGAACGATCTTCCGGGCTCTATCAGAAACAACCAATCTTTAAGGCCAGGTTTAAGGCCATTAGGACTTTGTATCTAATTTTATATTTTTACATCTTCTTAGTGAACATTTTTATGTTTTTTAATTTGTTTTATTTCTTATTTTCTATTTTTTTTTAAGTTCTTAGTATCTATGTAGGGTTGAATTTTTAACATTTAATTTTAATAAGCAATTGAAAATTCTTTTAATTGATAATTGCGCAAAATGAATCTATAAATTATTATTATTGATGAATAAAGATAACACTGGAGATTTCAAAATATTAACCAATTCAACATACGTCCTAAGATACCGAAAGGGTTGCACTTTACCCGAAATATGGACAAAACTATCGAGAAATTAGCATCATAAGACTTATTACATAGTTTACCGTAAATTAAAAGGCTGACTTCTAAACAGTTCAAATAATTGGCGAGTGCTAGATTTCAAAAAGTTCCAAAAGTGTTCATCTTGCAGAAATAGCGAGTCGTTTGACTCGGAAAATGTGAAGTGAGTAATTTTAATTGTTAGGAGTTGAAATTACGGTTCGGTATTGAGCAGGAATATGCATAAAAGTACTCATTGCTATCGCGACATGTTTTGATTATCATAAGCACGTACAACTACATATTTATTATTGTAATACTTACTGCTCATTTCATCACATTGCTCAGTTTCACGCTCATTTAGCGTTGTTTCCTTCATGTCCAAGAATCCATTCTCTCCGTCATGGGCTCCCGTTTTCTGTCTCTGAAACGAAGTTCTGCCGTCCTTCCGTGAGTCAGTGCCATTGTTCAAGGGTGACACTCCGTCAGGTTCGGGGACATGACCAAGCTCGTTGTCGGTCCAGTCTCTTCCGACCGAATGTAAACGCATACTTCTTTAGGAGCCTCGTTTGTCTCCCCGGTCCTTTTGTAAACAACCACCGCAAACCACGTAAAATTCGCTTGAATCTCCGCGATGTTTTACGGAGTTAAAAGTATTCAACCTCAAGTTGATAGCATCCAACACGCAACATGTTACTATAACTTTCCTCCTTTGTGAAGCTTTCTATCCGATCCTTTCAAAACAAAGCGCAAGGTAGTTTTATGTCATTAAGATATTATCTGCATGAGTTGAAACAGATCCAACTCTGAAAATAGTAGACATTAAGATTCTAAACGGAAAAGGCTTCTTCACACTGAGAATTCCGTTAGACCATGACTAATCCCAAGTAGCCAATCACCATATAGTATTTTTTAAATTGCCCTTTTGGCATGAACAAATGCAATGTAAATTTATATTAAATTCAATGTTAATTTATTTCAACTGATTGCAATTACATTGAGGAGCAATCATATAGCATAGCGATATTTTGCATTCATAGGAACACTAAGATAACCTTTCGTACTTGCTCAGGAAACCATCATGATAATGGTAATAATAATTATATCAAAATATGTTAATTGGTGTATAGAGCATCCTAGTCTGTTTCATGTAAACAATGTTACTTGCATATTACTCACTTTATAAATATCTAACCCTTCACCTAAAAAAAAATTTGGATTCAGTTATCTATTTAAGACATTCTCTTACCCGAAGCTCATCAGTTTTCTCGGCCAGCAGCGCCTCATCGTTTTAAGATAAATCGAAGGGCTCTCGACACACACAAAATTATCCTTTTTTTCTCAAATTGGTCAAGGTCAGAAAAATGAAATCTAACTAAGAAAACAAATCAACAACCAAAAATAGAAGCAGCGTCAAAGACATAATAAAATCTTCATTGTGTGAGCTAATATTGTTTGTAGAGCGGCAGCTAAGTTCCATATGTAACTAGTAGCTGAGATCGCTCCTGGAAAGATTAAACTTTTTTTTTTTCGTCTACGAGTCTCTCTCGATGTTATCCTGGCCATGGCGTAAACATCGACGATTTTTTTTAAAAAAATCAGATATTTGTTGGTTATTGAGATGTTGTAAAAATATGTAAGCCAAATCAGGTGAGAACACAACAATAATTTTTTTTATTTCATCTCAACGGCACGAAAAATTTTATCGTATGCTTACGAATTTTTGTTCATCTTCAACTTGGCAATTATAACTTTGGCAGAGAGATTAATTCACCTTTATATCAAGGCGAACAAGAACTTTCTACCGTCAGTGATTGAGATTCATATTTTTTTACATTATATTTTTCAAATTAACACATGTTCTACTAAATATGACAATAAAATGAGTGATAAACGAAAATGGGTTGTTCGTGTGCTCCTTTCAATATCTTTGCAGAGGGCTTCGTTAAAAAGAGGTTATTCTGATCGATTTTTTCATAGTAAACAATATAAGTCTATGAGTTCTTTTGTATCATCTCCTGCTTCCGAATTTGGTTTGATATTCTTCATCGCTGGATGGTTTTGAGATTTAGAAAAGGACGCAAGTTTATTTATCCACCGATCTCAGCCACGACAAGGGATTCTTGAAACATAAAGAGAAAAAAGGCTATAAGAATACATTAAAAACAATTTAAAGTAATAATAATAAAATGATAATAATGATAATAATAGTACAATTGTCATGTTAAGGTACAGCTTTTTATGAATTATTTATATATACGTAGGGTCCAGAGCTGAACGTCCCGCATTTCATCTTTGATCTCTAGTAATAATAATTAATTATTCATGTTCGTGTTAAAGTCAATCTTCGTCCCAGCGCTGGCCAAGTTTGCGTTGCTGAGTCCTAAAAAAGTTCTGTTCGTCCTTTTCTTTTTGCGGAGAAGACAGCCAAACATTTTCAACTTTTTCTTACGTTCTTAGTTTGATGGTGGTATTTTAATAACGATAACATTATACCTTCATTTTGATCTCTTTTGATAGGTCACCTTCTGAATGATGTCTAAAACTCTACAAAAAAAGATAGAATTAGATCTAAACATAAACATTTAGCTATTGTCCTGAAAACAGGCGACAAAGGTAATATGAATGACCGAATGAGAACAAAGATATTTTGAGCGCGTTATAATTATAATGAGTCATATTCACCATGATAGTGGTGATAATGATGATAAGATTCTACCTGCTTGTTTGAGTTCAATGAAACAAAAACCTGAGGCAAAATGCAATTAGGAACTTGTAGAATGACATAAGACTACCAACAATTATGGACTACCAAGGCCTCTGATAAGTCGGTCGTACAAAATTTCATCTATCATGTTAATTGGTTGTCAAAACCTGGGTTTATCTCTCCCTCGATATAAATCAAATGTTTCATGAAACTCCCTCGATGAGCTTCTAACAATTCACATACAATTTGCATGTAATATTAAGTAATTAAATTGAAAAAATGTTAGTCTATTAGAAATTACCAGCCTTCCTTTTTAACTTGGCTTTCCCTCTGTTGTACTTTGATGGAGTAGTCCTGACAGCAGCTTTTCAACTTCCTTGATTTGCACCTCATGTTGCGTTTTCCATTTGTGTAATTCTTCAGCTCGATCCTTATGCCGCTCGTCCGAAAGTTGGCTCTGAGTACGCACCAAATCGATTTTGGAGAAAAGTTTTATTTCTTCTTGCTGGAGTTCCATAGTAAAATCCAAAAGTTGAGAAATACAATTTACATTATCTTCACTTTGTTGTGCAACCTCGGCCGTCAGCTTAATAACAGCTTCAAACCTTCTCTGGAAAATGTTGCGATGTTCTTCACATAACTGTAGCAGTTTTTCCACGCTTTCATCGTTTGGTGGATCCACCTCTTCATTTAATAAACTGCTTGTTGGCTCTGTTTTGTCTTTGGAAGCATCTTGACTCCCATCTGTTTTATCAAAATTTCCATTAGCCAGTTGCCCTTTCTTTATTTGGAGCCTCAGGTCTTGAAGCTCTGATGAAATATAACGCTTTAAGCTTTCCTGTCTTGCTACAACAACAGTTTCTAAAAATCTCTTGCTTACAAGTGTCTGTTAAAGCAAATGAAATACAACCGGGTGAAAAAACTGAACAAAAACTATTAAATAATTTTCGAAGACGTACCGGGCCTTGAATCACGGGTGCATTTTTCCAAATACTCATTGAAACATTCTAATTGGATAAATGGGATAAGTAAATAAGTTACCTCTTCCAATTTCAAAAAATTGTCACTGCTGTTGAATGCTTTAACCATGAATTTATTTCCCTGTGCATCTTCGCACACCATAAGCTAAAAAAAATGACAAATAGTTGTATGCAAGCATATTTTAACTTATTTTACGAAAAATATTTGCTAAAGCAACATAATTTTGTCATTTTACTTTTAAAGAGTGGTTGATGATGAAGCTATGTTCAGAGAATGGTGGAAATCCACCTAAGTGGTATTTCTGGTCTACGGCTGATGTAAATTCCATCCTTTCGTTCACGAGTCCCAATCATTAGAAAAAATTGAAGTGATTAGCTCTGGAGAGGTCGAGGGCACACGTACCAGTCAATAGCTCGGAAATGAAACATAACTTTGTTGGAACAAATTATGAATATTGTTTTTGTGAAAATTACATCTTTCAGTGCTTATTGTAGAAAACGTGTTGTTAATTACTAACCTTATCAAGCCCTTCACCCAAGTTATGGATAACTGTTAAACTGATAACATGGCCCTTAGGAATGCTTCCACACCTCAGCATTTTCGCATCATCCACTCCTAAATAAAAGAACATATGTTGAAAGGAAAGTATTTTAAGTTGAGAGTTATTCATCGATCAGTTTGAAGCTTCATTATCCACCCAAGGGCAGCACCCCGGAACAAATTACACCAATAAACTAATGTAACCATTTAGAATATCTGCAGCCAGGGAAAGATTCCTATTCCTTCCAATAAAGCAATTTCTTAACTTAGCAACCCTTATAATAGGATAGCTAGACAATTCACGGTTTTCGTAAAACCAAACCCATAGTTTTGCTAAATGTCAATTAGAATAAAGCCAAATATCACTGGTCAGGAGCCAGAGGGAGTACAAAGCATAAAGAAGCAAAATATTTGAAGCGTGGGCCTACTTGTCACCTTTGATCTTAATCTTGAATTCCATCGGTTGAAGGAGTGGGGCAAGTTTCCCGGGCCCATTAGACAACAAAGCTGGCCAAAATCAACTCTATTAAGAATTGCTCTATTAAGAATTGCAAAATCCCTGAAATAGTAAGCGCGCTCAAATTAATCATTAGGTGTGTTTAGATAAGGATGAGTTAAAGATATTAGCTATGTAACAAATAGATTCCAAGTTGCCGTGCGACTGTTCAGTAATAGATCACAGATGATGTGAACAAATGTTTTCAGTTGTTGTCAACTGTTTTCTAATACTCTATTTAAACCAGCAAAACATATTTTGTTCAACTGGTTTTTACTGAATGTTAACCATAAACAGATTCAAGTACTTGCTGACTTGCATTTTCAATGTACTACATTTTAAATAAAAAAAATCAGGTTCAGTAGTCTCTATGAAGTAGAAAAAAATTAACCTGTCTTTAACAAAACAACCTAAAAAAATGTCTAAGCTTTGGTGTGAATGGGGTATAAGACTTCGTCGTATAGTTATCCATCCGGTTTGTCAGTTGTACATACATTTTAGTAGCAATCTTCACAGGCCACTCACTCATCTTACCAGGTATACCTACTCACCAAGAAGCTTTTCTGCTATGCATTTTTTCCCAATGCTTTCTAAAGCATCCGCTAAACGCCCTGCCACTGCACTGCTCCCTTCTTTCTGTTTCCACATGAGGAGTAAGGCGTTTGCTTTGTCGCGACTACAGCGATAATCGTTGTCTAGATTTTGGATCTTTGCTGCAGGGATATCAAGCTTTGGTCCAAGCTCACGCCAGCAAGTACCTACGTCATCACTTATGTCTGAAAGCAGCAGTTCTGTCACCACAGAGGTCCTTGGGTCGTTTAAGTCTCCTGTGTGTATTTAGAGATATTACATTCTTAGCTACATTAATGTTTTAGTTGCATGCAGTTTAAATATTGGATTGCGTGAGGTATCATAGTCCAAAAAACGTTATCTTTTTGCCCTGGAGTAGAAAAATAACCAGGTGCTCATAGGACAATAATAAGTTGGTGGGCTTAAGCTTCCGTTTAATAATTCAGTTGATTCTAAACAGCCAAATTCTAAACAGCCAAACTCGTAAGCGGTAAGTTACTTGAGTGACGATGTTTTAGGGATTGGTAAGGACTTGGTTAAATTGCCTTTGCAAAGAAAATCAGACTTGAAGGATTCTAAATCTCGGCTTTTCTTTTATCGCGTTTAATTTTTGGGGAGCTGATTTTAATTTTAAATTATTCTGGTTTCTAGCAGCTTCATCAATACTAGTTATATCAGGGTTTTTTTTTCACATATCTTCAGTTATATTATAGTTCGGATATAACGCGCGCTGTCATTGGTTAAAAGAGAGCGTTCTATCAAAGTACAAAACATGGTGCTGAGTTATATGTGTCACGTACGTCATCTGCCAATTTGTAGAATGTCCAACCATTTCTCGGACTTCTCTCAAGCTTTATTTTTGTTAATTGAAGTGAAATTTCGGAACAAGGAACCGCCAGATAACAACAGAGTAACAAAGGTTTGTAAACATGCCAAGCACAGTAATTGACATTATTATTACGCGATCAGAGACGAAAATCATTAAGAGAAAACGAAACGAATTGTCAAAGTTTTGAAGGTCTTCACGCTCAGTTATATCATAAGCTTACGTCTGGTAATAAAACTCAAACACAGCTAACACTCGCATACAGGATACATAGTTTCGTGTACAAAACAAAACAGAACAAAACAGGAGTGATGAAAATATAATCAAACTGGCATAACTGTTTAAATCTAAACAATTCTTGATGTTGACAAAGTGACTGCGATAATGCTGTGGTCCGTCGCGGCTAGCTCATTGTGGCGATCTCCGGTCATCACAAAGAAGCAAGCCTCAGAAATTTCATCGTTCGCCCTTCGAGAGAACTGATATCCTTTCCGGTGCGTTGGCCACATCAGTCGCAGTACCTGAGTTTTTCGGCGCTGTTATCAAGGAATCTTCTTTTCCTGTGAATTCGGCTGTCTTTCATTCGTAAAGCCTTGAGCAGTTTGATTTCGATTTGTCGAGAGAAAAATTAAAGCTTGCATGTTTTATGAGCCTCAATTCGACCAGATATCACAGAACATTTCACCTCCAGATTCAAGCAAAAGCGTTGAATTCGATCTGCCGACTATTTTAATAGGTGAACTATTACGTATTTTGAACTTCGTTGGTTTAACAGTTTTGACAGCTTTTATCATATTCAACCAATCAGATTATTTAAACCACTTTAACAAGGGTTTTGATCGGCTTATATAAGCGCGTTTTACGAGAGTATGGTGTTTAAAATAGAATAAAAAAAGAGTTAATCTTCTTTACTTGTCAACAATAACGCTCGAATAATAATTATTTGCTCAAAGGCACGTGTTTACCCAGGGGGAATTGCGAAATCCCCCTCTCAGACCTAAATGTAACTCAATAAATCGAAAATATTCTAGAACTTAATTGTCACTCAACAACTAAGGAATGTTGGGGGTCACCACAAGAGTATAACACTTTTGTTCGCTTCGGAAATTCACATTTTGTTTTGAAAATAAAAAGTAATGCAGGGGAATTTGACGAATTTGATTTTAAAGCACTTAGAAAGCGGTTGGAGCCAAAAGTAGGGAGAAATATTCGACTACGTCTCGTGTTCCTCCCCTACACTTCTAGCCGCTTTCTGTGTGCTTTATAACAGCACAGAGTACATGCAGTCAAGACTAATTCCTTATTTGTTAAGCAGACGTGATGGATTTGTAACGTCATCCAACAAAAAAAAACTCTGATTTAACTCACGTTTCCAAAATCCTTGAATGAAGACAAAAAATTTTTCGTTCACTTTAAAGGCAAAAAATTTACTACAGCGATAGGCATAATTTCAGTTTCCCGTTTGTGGTTCATCGAAAGAGCCATCCCTAACTCTCAAATATCTACCTAATACGTGATTATTTTATTGAAATTTCTATTTTGCAAGTAATCGGAGGTTTCCTACTAAGAGTAATTTTAGCTTTTCTTTATTGGCATCAAGTTGGAACACAATCTGAGCCGGATACAAAATTTCCATAATCTGATGTCAAGCCGGCTAAAATTCTTGGTACCATCGACGCCAATAATTCATCGAGATTTTGTTCTTTACAAATAAGTTTAAAGCTTCAATCCTGACATTAAAATAGGAGCAGCATGATAAACTTTGCAAGAAAAAATTCGAGCCAATTCGACTTAGTTCCTTTCCAGTCTTGTTCTGTTCCCTTTATCTTTCCCATTCTAAAATCATTATAGCGGAACATATCTTAATCTTATACATTGTAAATATCGCTCTACATTATCAACGCCGAAATGCAACAATCTCGCATACAAATCACACCTGAACAACTACACTAACATTACGAGATATATAGAGCTTTAAGGTTAATTAGAATACCGGTTATATGACAATTAAACAACACAGATTAACCACTTTTAGATCGATGACAAGCACCCACGAAGACTGCCAAAAAATTTGAGATTTAAATTACTGTTATATGATTGATTACATTATTATCTTTGCCAATACAGAAAAACGAGCACTTGCAGAACCAAATGATGATACTTAAAACTGATCGTGAACACAAGAAGTTTTCTGACAAGCTACCGAAACTGATGTAAACTTAAAGGCCATATATCTACCTCGTACACATAATATGGTGAAAGCTTACTTTTCATTTCAATAGCATTCTCAGCTTCTATTCCGCTTGTCGCAGGCAATGTCGGCGTCTTTGTTTCCTCGGAAGCCATAGGACTTGCTTTTCTTTTTTCTTCCTCCTGTTGTTTCCTCAGTAAAACTTTACTTTCTCTCTGTAAACTGATCAAAGCTTCGATGTTCACCAGAAGGCCATTTTCGACAATATTTTCACATCTTGTCACAAGGGAATAAATATTATTCAAGTTTTTGGCTAAGCATCCCTTCTCGTTAACTGGAAGCTACTCGGATCCTTGTGGTGATATTGACAGAATTGACAGCATTCACCTTCAAGCCAGTTACAAAGTGTAGCATAACCTGCGAGGCAGGCGTCTCATTAGAGCGAGTTAACGTTAAGAAGTTCACGCTTGTGTAATCGACCGTACCATGTTTCAGAGAGTCGACGGCAGAGGAGAATGCGGGATAGGGCGGAAGTATTCATAGCCTCACCCCTTCCCCTCTCCTTATTTTTACCCGTCACTCACCCCCTGGATACCAATTTTTTCTCTCCCCAGCCTTGCGCTGCTGTAAAATCAAATATGGCCGCTAAAAGTTTTACCAAGATAATACTGAGCACTCGCCCGCGAAAATTACGACTGCTCTGCAGGTTAATTATCGCAGATTACTACGGTTCACCCCTCGTGGATGTTAATCTGATATTTACAAAACACCGAAATGCCACGTCTTGCCATGAAAAGCGAAAAACTAAATATAACGATTGCAAGCTTCTTAGACGCGGGCTCAGACGCATTATTGCCAGTCGGCGGCTTTGGATATTCTATAAGTGGCGGTCTATAAACTCTTCTCACAAAATCTGTGCTTTTCTTTTCAAACTTAAGCTAAATATCATATATAAGTGTCGTGTTCGATTCTTTTCTGAGTCATTGTTGGAAAAAGACACCGCTTTTAATCAGGGATTAAGTGCAAATAATGACACTTGAATTATCAGAAAACCCATTTTTCTTTGGACATAAATCGGACTTAGAACATAATGCCGCATTTTGTTATTAATGAGGGACCAAGTCACATTGGTTAGGGGGAGGGTGGGGGTGAGAGGAATATTCATCAAGTGGGGATCGGAAGGGGGATGGTTCATGAAGTGGTCGCCAAAAGAGTATAAAGAAGGGGGCTATAGAAAACTCACCAGGTGGGATCAGGTGAATTAATTGTGACTAAGAGACAAATGATGACCTTGCTAAATTATAGGACTTACCAACTCCAGCTGGTCAATTTTTTAAAGAATTGTACGACAAAAATGCCATTGGAACTTACAATATGAACCATGTCCGTGGAGCTGACAGTTAAAAGCTTGCTGGTCAAATATTCTGATTGAGTTTTCATTCCCTATCAACCTTTTTCTTTAAAACCATCCCAATAACTATATAGTCGTACAAACTACCGGTCCTCGAAGGCTATAGAATGGTCTAGTTGTGCCAAGGAAGTTTACTGCATTTACCAAGAGCGCGACGATAAGGCTAAAATTAAGTCAACAGATAACGCATATAAAGGACCTCTTAAAGCACATGGAGATACAAATATCAGGAAGTGAGTTAACGGAAATAAACTATGTCTCTGTATTGACTTCGCTGTAGTTGAGGATTAACATGTTATAAATAGATTTGAAACAAAAAACAGGTCTTCCTACTAATTTGAGAAAGTGAGGGAGGGGGAGAGTAGCGTCCTGCGGGCACACGGTTAGGCATTGCACGAGGGCTTCACGTGAGCTAGTAGATGAAATTTGCCACCCGCGGTTTGAGCGGGAAATCGAACCGGTCAGGATGTAGTTGAACAGTAATTCTCAGTATTTTGCAATTTCTAAACAACTCGTAAGACAACAATACCGGCAGAGTTTAAGCTTTGTCAACCGGAGAAATTGTTATAATTCAAGTTCGTGGAGAGAGGGTTTTAATTAAAAATAGGCTGGATATAAAGAGACAGAGCGACTAAAGAAAGCAACAAGTAAACGGCGTAAAGCGAGTCCAGAAAATCGCGCAAGAAAGCTACAAAAGACGCCAAAATAGGCAGAATACGGCGAGAGGAACACGAAAGAGAACAATAAAGGACATAAGTAAAAAGGCGAGTTTCTAGCGAAGAGCAACGCGAGAAGGAAATACAAAGTCGCTTCTGAAAACAGACTGAAAAGAGGTCATCAACAAAGAGAAGCTAACTGCAAAGGATCCGCGAAAGAAGAGAAGGTAAGTCGTGTCCTATCTGGGTTTTCTCTTACGCTAAGACCCAGAAAAAAATTCAAACTTTTTTTTTTACAATCGTCGTTTGATACTAGCTTCAGTTTTGAATTCAACTGATCACGTTTCGGTTAAACATTGACTTTGGCATTCATCGCCTAGAAACTCTTACGCCGGTTCATCGCTCAAATAATATTGCATAGTGTTCGTATTCTTTAATTTATTTCTTGTCCTTTTGTTTGAAAGTTTAATACAGTCGTGGTGTTATGGGAAAAGAAGTTATCTTACGTATTTTGTTTTGCC